>NC_056731.1:62882649-63150149 GCF_019279795.1 Protopterus annectens
ATAAGACTTTTCCCCATGGGTTGTTGATAAATGGCTTTGGATAAATTCTTAGTTCTTTAATTTTAATTTCCAATAATGCTGTGGTCTTCAGTATGCTGTAGAAGTCTTCCAAAGATGGCATTGTATTTGTATTCCATCTTCTTCTTATACACTTTCTTGAGATTGCAAGTATAGTCCATATAAGATACATGTTTGACCTATCCAAATGAGGACCTTCGTTCACATTTAATAATACAACAGCTTTAGTTAAATAAAATGATTAAATAAAGCTTGTAGAAAGTTATTAATACCATTCCAAAATGGATTAATTTTAACATAATCAAAGAAAATGTGGTTCCAATCTGCATTGTGTACTTGCTCACATCTCCAACATATTCCTTTTATGGAAGAACTAATTTTACTGATTCTGTCTGGAGTTAAGAATGCTCTGTGCAAGCATTTCCAATTAAAAACTTTCCAGTATTGCGTAAAGGATGTATATTTTATCGATAATAAGATATTTGTTTTAATATCTTCAGTTAACTGTATTGAGTTTCTTTTTGTTATATATTTCCAATGTGAGGTGTTGGGTGTTGTTTTATAGCTTATCAATATTTTTTTAAATTTTCAAATACTGTTTCCCATGTCAAAGTCATTATATATGATTTCATATATGTATTTCGTAAATTTAGGTATTTCTTTAAATGAAGACTTGTTAATTATTCTACTTAAATCTTGTGAATATGACAGAATATTCTGTAAAGTTAGCCAGTCCTGTTGTGGTATTTTGTATGTTGTTTTTATTACTTGCATATCTAAAACTTTTAGTTCTTTGATACATTGGAGCCAACAAATAAATCCTTTCTATTCCCAGGAATTAATAATTTCTTCAAAAATTTTAAGTGGAACGTTCTTTGTTACTGTAAATGGTGTTAAAAGATCAAACCAGATTTTTAAATCTATATTTGCATTAATAATTTTCATAAATGAGTCAATGTAATAATTAATCATATGAGTTTTAGTGGGTTTAGTTATGTTATATTGCATACTAACATATATGTGCCATGGCAAATTGTTGTTTGAAATTTTTTTTGTAAATCAAATTCATTTATTGATATTACAGTTAGTGATTCTTTCCAATTTGCAGAGTAATTTGGACATATCTAATCTGAGATTGTTTTAGATATTGATACTTTTATATATGTTTCTATATCAGGAAAGTTTAATCATCCCTGTTTCCGTGGTCTAATATGATGTATTAAAGCTATTCTGTTTCTTTTGGGAAAGAATAACAATTTTGTTAGGCATGAATTTATTTCTTTAAGTATATTCCTTTCTGGTAACAGTTGTATTGCCGAGGCTATATATATATAGGATCTTGGGCAGTAAAACCATTTTTATTAACTGTAGTTTATCTTCATATTTTAATATTATTTTGTTCCATTTTTCCACAAGATTTTAATTGTATTGATGATATTACTGTAGTTTTTGAGACTAATTCATTATTATTATTGCATAACTCAATTCCTAGATATTTTAAGGTAGATTCTTGTTTCCCTATGATGTGATACTTCTAAGTCTGCAGTTCTATTTTTATTTAAAAATAAAAAAATTGATTTTGATTTATTGAAATGGAGTCCTGAAGTCATGTGAAATTTGTCAATTAATATATTTAATTATTCTAATATCATTTTTGTATTAGATAATGTTAGTAACATGTCATCAGCAAATACCATTACTTTAGAACTGAATTCTTTATAAGCATCTATTCCTTTGATTTTTTATATTGTTGTGAATTGAATCTGCCAATATTTTAATAGCCAGAGCAAATAGAATTGGTGACATGGGACATCCTTGTTAGTGCTTTTTGTTATATGTATAGATTCAGAGGCAAAATGACCTAACTTGACATACACTAAATTATTTGTATATATAATCTTTAGGAGATGAACAAAGCATGCAGGAAATTCAAATAGCATTAGGATTTTGAATAAATAGTCCCAATTTAGGGAATCAAAGGCTTTTTCTATATCTAAGCCAATTATGAGTGTTTCTTTATTTTCTTTATTAACATAATCTATAAAAGAAATTATCCTTTTAATATTGTCATGTGTATGTCTATGATATATAAATCCAGTTTGATCATTATTTATTATTTTGGATAGTGGTATTTTCATTCTGTTAGTTAATATTGTCATAAATATCTTATAGTCATTATTTAATAATGATATAGGTCTATATGAGGTACAGAGGTTTGGGGATTTGTTTTCATTTAGGATTGGTGTGATTAAAGAATATTTCCAAGATGGTGGTATTAAAGCTTGTGATTGAATTTCTAATAGAGTTTTATGGAAGACGGATAGTATCTTTGAAGGAAAAAGTGTATATATTTCCATAATTATGCCATCTATACCTGGAGCTTTATAAATTTTACCCATTTTTATTGTATCTGTAATTTCTTTGTAGGATATGGGTGCTTGCAGATCTAGTTTTAATTTTTGTGTTATTTATATTAGAACATTTCTCATTTAGATTTAACTGATCGATAAGTATATTTTCTTTTTGGAAATGTTCCATATAGTGATTTCTATAGGCATCAAGAATGCCACCTATATCTGAGACATTTTTCCCTTTCTTTTCATGGAAGATACTTTTAATGTTATTAGATTTTGATTGTATTGAATCTTGTGGATAAAATATGTAGATATTTGGGAGAAGTGGCCAATATATTAATTTTTAGTTTTTCTAAAGCTAAACAAGTTTTATGTTTTAGAATTTTATTGTATTTATTGTTTAATACTTCTACTTTCTTTTTCATCTCCAAATGATTTTGATTTTTCCAGCTTTTACTGACAAAAGTTTGAGTGTAGATCTAATAATTCAGAATCCCATTCCTGATTTTTTTATACCAAGTTAGGGTTTTACCATATATGCAATCTTTTAATGAGTCCCATATCATTATTTTATCTCTGTGGTGTAATTAATATCTAAGAAGAACTGTAATTCAGATAATAACCTGGGTTTGAACTCTTTAATTTTAGTTATATATGCTGGAATTCTGGAGTTAAAGATTAATGGTTTGTACTCATTTTGAAGTTTTAGTATCAATGAATTGTGGTCTGAAAATGGGCAGGGAGTGATTGAGAAATTAATGATTTTAGAGTGTAAGTCATGGGCAGCAAATATTTTATCTATTCTAGTTTGGGTACCAAATCTGCATTCTTGATGGGAAAACAACAAAGATTTATCGTCTTTAAATTTGAAAGTATCTACAAGATGAAATGATTCTACCCACTTGTTTAAAGCTTTTGATACAGCAGATGTATGCAGCGGTCTTTTATTTGTAGTTTCAGAAATATCACATATACAGTTAAAATCTCCTTCTAATATTAAGTTGACTTCATAATTATTGGAAATTAAATCCAAATGTTTTTTTTAACAGTCCCTGTTCCAATGCCTAGGAACCAGTATAGATTGGCTAGAGTCCATATTCTATTATATTTAACTATTACTAATGCCATAAGGCCTTCTTTATCTTCATACTTATAAATGATTTCTGGGTTAATCACATTTGTTTTCCATAAAATTGTTGCCCCTTTTGTCTTTGTCTTATAAGTGGATTGTGCTAATGTCATATATTCCTTAGGATTCCATTTGTAATTGTCATTTGTTCTGAAATGAGTTTCTTGAAGGAAGACAATTTGTGCTTTGATCAATTTTAAATATTTCAGTAGATTTGATCTCTTGCTAGGATTGTTTAAGCCATTGGTATTTAAAGATAATAAAGTTAAACCCATCTTAGGTTATTTAGACTATGTATTTTTTGTTTTACTGTGACTATTAAACATTTTCCTCTGATAACTATAAAGTATAAGTTTGAGCTTTTAAAGGAAATTATCAGTTTTATACTTTGAGTATTTACCAATAAAGTAATGTTTTGGTCAGGCATACTAAAACTGTTTTTGTGAAATAACAAATTTAAATTAATAAATGTTAACAAAACTAAGATCTACACTAGCCATGGAATGAAAATCATTCCTAATCTGATGGATAAACCTAAATCCATCAGATTATCACTCATACCTTGACATCTAGAACATCTGAACTCCATAAATTGAATTATCATATGGAGAATATTTATAACAGGAATAAGCAATATTTATATTATTTTGAACAGATATAGTCCTATTGTAGATTAGACAGAATTCTAATACAATATAAATGTCTACTTATTGTATAAGCAATTAATATTTACATGAAAGATAGATTAGAAACAATTAAATCATAGTAAAGTAGGATGTGTCATATATAAAACCTCAGTAAAAGATTATAGCACACAGTTATTTAACATATTCACCCTTACTGATGAAGTCTTTCAAAATGTATCACTTAATATAAACAGATGGTAATAATATGTATACCTAATGTTTATAATACAATGTATTTTACTGGATATATCAGAAGTTATATTTCATTGCTTGCCAGCATTTAAGTAATCACTTTGTTTGTTGCTAACTTACTGAAAGCATCAAGTTTGTTTTATGTGAACATTGATGAAAGTTAGAGGAAGTCTTAAGATAAGGTTTATGGATGTGGTGAGAGTGGACATGCAGGTGGTTAGTGTGACAGAGCAAGATGCAGAGGACAGGAAGAAATGGAAACAGTTGATCCGCTGTGACGACCTCTAATGTGAGCAGCCGAAAGAAGAAGAAGAAGATGAAAGTTAGTGCATTTTAATTATCAGTGCATCCCTCTTCCCCAACTCCACATTTCCTACACATAAGGATTTCCATATCTGTCATTTATTATAAAATGAGTGAAATTATAGATTAAAAACAACAAATTCACTTATTGTGATTAATGATTACAAATTCCCTTACCATATTCATAAATTGCCATTTTATGGCATATACTGAAAGTTTTTAGATTTAAATGGCAACATTTTGTATAATTATCAAAGGTTAAACTGAGTGATTATTGTCAATTTAATACTATTTGCTCAGAATGTGATTGTTACATTCTGTGACATTCCTAGTTCAGGCTTCTATTGTTTCTCTTGAACAACTTTTTTAGTTTGATGTCATGTATAAAACATTACATACATTGGTAACAGCTTAAGTATTATGTATGGTTAAGATGGGTTACAAAACCACAATTCAAGTTAAAGCAATTATATGACTTGTTATGCACATTTACTTATGTGAGAAAATCATCATGCTTCCCCCCTTGATGTTCTATATAGTGCATGTTATTTATGACAAGTTAAAACAGTAGTGGTATTATATACAAGGCAATGTTATTAAATTGAGTGTCTATTGTCAATTTAATACTATTTGTTCAGAATATGATTGTTACATTCTGTGACATTTCAAGTTCAGGCTTCTATTGTTTATTTTGAACAACTTTGTCAGTTTGATGTCATGTATAAAATATTAGTTACCTTGGCAACTGCTTAAGTATTATATATGGTCAAGATGAGTTACAAAAACTACAATTCAAGTTAAAGCAATTAGATGACTTGTTATGCATATTTACTTATATAAAAAATCATCATGCTTCCCCTTGATGTTCAATGTAGTGTATGTCATTTATAACAAGTTAAGACAGTAGTGTTATTATACACAAGCCCATGTTATTAAATCATATCTTTAATATCTAAATTCAGCAGACTGCTTCATCTTATATGACGATTATATATTTTATAAAAAGCAATATATAGTCCTTTGTTCTTAAAAAAAGTGGTGTATTACCTGAGTCCATGACTATATATTGTTTTTTATTTTAATTTTGAGTTTTTGTGGTTTTGCGGATTATATATTTTATGTCTAGATTTACTAAAATCATTCATGACGTAACGATTCTTTCTTTTTTTTTTTGTTTTTTTTTTTTTTGGCTGTTGCTTAGTTATTTGAGAGACCGCAAGCTGTAATGCTTATTCTTATTTTTAGCTCCTTCCATGCATGTTTATACAGTCCATATACTTTAAATTATGATACCCTTCTAGTTTCTTATTTGTTATAAGTTTATTTCCATCCTTACATACACACATATCAGTACTTCAAGCACAGGCAACAATGCCCATCCAGTTTTGCCAGAATACCATTCACTAATTCATGTAGTGTGTTTCCAGGGTGTTCTTAAAATGTCCAAACCAATATTTGTCCTGCTCCATTTTATCAGCCTGTTCCAGGCAGTGGCCACTCTGCCAGTGAACCACTCAAAACACCTTCCATTCCCACAGATATTTCCCCGAAGGAAATGTGATGACTCTCTAGCACTTCCCGGCACCACCAAACACCCCTAGAATCAGCTATCCCCATATGCCCAACACATCCGAGCAAGCTCACCTCCCAGATCATTGCAAAGGGTACTGCACAAGACCAAGTGCTCTTAGTCTTTCACAATAACTGAGACTTCCACTCTTATGTAAGTCCTTAATGTGTTTGGACCAAAATATATTTTAAATATAAAATTGTGCTTATTATTGTTTTTTTTTTTATCAAGAATCAAATTAATGAGCTAAATGAAGTGTTGGGTGACCATCAATATGTGTACATGTGGTTTAAAACAGCCCTTTTATTATATATATATATATATATATATATATATATATATATATATATATATATATATATTTTTTTTTTAAACCAAAAACTTCATTGCTGAGAATCATCTAAGAGGCTCCTCAGAGCCATTAAGCATTATTGCCACTCTGTCTCCATTACCATAGCAACCTGGGAGTGTCTGTTTCTGTTAGTGTGTCTATGTGCTGCATACCAGAGGCTCACGATGCACTTGAAGCAAAGCTTCACTTCACTGCAACTTCAAGCCTAAATTTCCTCCCTTTCAGTGAGGCAACAGCCAGGAAAAGAATGGAGAGCAAACAGATAAAAAAGAAAAAGCTTCCCAACAAGCCGCCACAACAAGAGATAACACATTCTTCCAGCCTTCCCACCTCTCACTCAGCAGATGTATAAACACACTATTCTCTACCAAAATATCCCAAATCACAGTTTTAACCACCCCCTTCCCGTGGATCCAGGCTAAAACACCAAATGTCTCTTCCTAATACACAAGCATCAGTAAACCTTGATCACAAGCTGCAATCCACAGCTTCCCAGAGATGAAAATGGCAACATAAAACAGCTGTCAGACACAGCTGCATCCACATACACCATGTCAGGCTTAATCAAGCAGCACTTGAAGCTATGATACCTGCCACAATTTATATTAATTATGTTTAGACAGAATAATAATGACATTTGTACTAGCTGCCAGACACGGCTGCATCCATGCACATCATATCAGGATTGATCAAACAGCACTCCTAGCTGTGATACCTGCATAATTGATATTAACTACATTAGACAGAATAATGATGACATTTGTACTAAGAGCTTGCCACTATTATTTAACCAGGATATACATGACATTTCTAAATCATACTTTAAAAGATGTGTCTTTTATATATACAGGGTCATACTATTCAACAGTCTGGAATTGTGCAGAATGTCCAGATTTTTTAAAGAAAATTGTTGCTTTATTAACAGCCTTTCAGTTTTTATACTCCATTGCAATCTCCATGCATGGTGCACATCAACTTTCCTCTGGTGGTTGGCTGTTTTATTTAATCTTTCCAGTTTCACTTTATTAAATTCCATCCATTAAGTTCAGTGTTCAACTCATAATTGGGGATCATGTTTAATTTTTACACATTCACATTTCCATTCATTTCTGTTTTCAGCTTGTTTTCAAAAAATAATTTACACCAACTAAAAGTACATATTTACAGAAGTTGAGTAGGAGGGCTAGTGAAAGGCTATTAGGTGTTAAGGGTGGGCCGTTTGAGATATGTCATGGCTAAGATGGTATATAATATTAAGGAGGGTGATGGCGGGTGTTAGATGAGTGATAGATAGCTGGGTGGAACATCATTTCAGTCTCTGATGTCTTTGAGGAATTAGTGGTTATGGAAGTGTAGGCTTCAGCTGTGTTATGCTATTAGTGGGTTACTAAGCACGCACTGTTGTAGCCTTCAGCTGGGTTATGGTATTAGTGGGTTACTAAGCACGGACTGTTGTAGGCTTCAGCTGGGCTATGCTATTAGTGGGTTACTAAGCACCCACTGTTGTAGGCTTCAGCTGGGTTATGCTATTAGTGTGTTACTAAGCATGTGCTGCTGACTCTTTGCTTTATATGGTTTAACAGTTCAGCTCTGAGCTCCAAGGTATTAGGCATTAAGTATAATCATGTAGGTACAGACTAGACAAGCTGTGTACTACATCTGCAAGACTAATATGACATGATATCCACTTCTACTATATGCAAAAGCTTTGTGTGATATCAGGTTTGTAATAAAAATGTTCAATTTATTTTCTAAGGTATTAAACATTAAGTACAATTATCTGGTAAGTACAAAGTTGACAATATATGTAATAAATTTTTACAGGAGATAAGATATGATGTGCATTTGTACTGTATATAAGAATGTCTAATCTGAGGTATTGGCCTGCTTAGTAAACTATTGGGTAGACACAAATATATAACTAACAATGTTCAGCGATTCACCAAGTAAGACAATATAAGTCTACTAAGTGAGTAGTGTTAGCGTCAGAAAAGTAGAAATGTTCTCTCCTGCTAACATTAAGATTCCACTAGATAAAAAACACCTTTACTCTCCTCTACCTTCACTTACCCTCAGTAGTCAGCATTTCACTGATTGTTTTCACTGAATTCTCTTGTTTCATCCTTCACCTGGTTCTTCCCACTCCATTCGCCCTGCGGGCTCACTCCGCTCCCCTACCCTACCCCCAAATCCTACCATACCCCCAGTGTACCTAACCTTATACCTCTCTAACCACTCCCACCTCCCCATGATCCAATCCCATCCTACATCTCATTAAAGATCTCCTATCTTACGATACTCTTCCTAATTAACTTTATAGTCTTACCTACTTACTCTCCAGCCTTTACAACTTCAGCACTATGCCTACTTATCCCATATCAACTCACCTCAAACCCCTACTACTCTTAATTCTGCCTTTCCTTTTCCTTCCTTATATCCTAACTGCCTATGAACATCTTAGCTTCACTAACTTCCAGCTGAACACAAAAGATACTAACCCATCATCCTCGTCAGCTACTCTTAAACACATCAACATTACTTCTGTAACTAACTACCTCCTCCAAAAGTATCATAGAGTCATCCACATTAGCTATAAACTCCACCAAGTCAAAAAAACGCATAACATATTGAATCTTACTCTAATTCACACACCAAGACTACACCTTCACCTCCTACTTGATGGTGACATTCACCCTAATCCTGGCCTATCCATTTTTAGACCAGCTAACCCAGAGAAACTCTCTCCCTCTTCCTTTCATACCCCTACTAGGCCTCCTAAATTCCTCTTCATATCTCATTTAAACATACGAAGTGTCAATAACAAAGTGACTCACCTTCATGCCCTACTGGATGTATGTAACTTTGACATTCTCTGCCTATCCGAAACATGGTTAAAACCAACAACCCAAGACTATGAAATCACTCCTCCTGGGTATAGCATTATAAGAATGGATCGCCCTAACAAAAAGGGTGGGGGAGTAGCCTTATTATACAAAGCAGGCCTACAAGTTACACCACTTGATATACACCCACCTTCTGATAGCAATGCTGACATTCTTATTACTAAGCTTCAGCTAAATATTAGTAAGGCCATCTACATTATATGCTCATATCTTCCTCCAGGTAATGACATCACCTCCCTTGAAAATATCCTTAGCTGGCTATTTACTAACTACCCACAAGAAACCATTCTCCTAGGTGACTTTAATATAGACTGGGATACCTGTAATTCCAGTAACCCATCTAACCACATAAACCTTTATGGCTTCTCCCAAACTATCACTTCACCTACTCGTATCCATAAACCTACTAACAAAGAATCCACGCTAGATTGGATCCTTATAAATACTCTATCCACATCATATATGACAGGTATCCTACCAGCAGACATTAGTGATCACTCTCTAACTTATATAATTCGACATAAGACTAATATTACCAGTCCCTCAACTTTTAAAACTTCTTGTGGCAATAAACATTTTAACCCAGAACACTTCCAGAATGAACTGAGTGTATGCAACTGGTCACCCTTAAAACACCTCCAACTAGATGAAGCAGTGGCATACTTCAACTCTAAGCGCCTTGAAATCTTGGATTTCCATGCCCCTTTTTGTACTTGAAGGAGCACTACCAAAACTGCACCTTGGCTTACAAAGGAAACTAAGCAAAAGATTCTACTAAGAAACAAATTTTGGGCCAAATGGCGTACCTCTAAAACCCCATCAGATCATCTAAAATTTAAACAACTTAGAAACTCAACTAAAACATCAGTACTACTGGACAAAAAAAACTTCTTCTTTCAACTCCAACATTCCAACCAACAAAGTCCACAAAAATTCTGGTCAGGAATCAATAGACTACTACATCCCGGCAACTCTAAAACTCCAACCCCCTCTGGAATCACCACCAGCACTTCCAAACTAATTGCTGATTCCTTCAATACCTTCTTCACTGAAGCTATCCAGTCACTTGCTAACTCTCTACCTCCTGTATCCTCTAATCTTTCTTCATCCTTAAAGAACCCACCACCCACTTTCCAACTCCAACCTGTGCCTACATCCCTTCTCTGTATTCTCCTTCAAAAACTTAAACCCTCTACCCCCTCTGCCAACCTTTTACCTGCTAAGTATCTTCAAATAGCAGCTAAATTTATTGCTTACCCTATCCCTATCCTAATTAATAGAACCATCATTGAAGGCACCATTCCATCCATCTGGAAAATCTCACATATAATTCCCCTACATAAAGGTGGTAACTCAACAGAACTTTCCAACTACCGTCCAATTGCCCTGCTCTCTCCCATAGCTAAAATCATGGAAAAATGCATCCATCATCAACTGCTAAACCACCTCCTCCAAAATAACCTTTTAGCTAGCTCGCAACATGGCTTTCGACCTTTCCACAGCACCACTACAGCTCTCTTATCATTCTCTGACCATATTAACAAGAACCGTAACAAAAACACCCTGTCCTCTGCTATCTTCATAGATCTTTCAAAAGCATTTGATATGATTAACCATCACCTACTACTGAATATACTTAAGTCCCTTTCACTCGATAGTCAAGCTCTACAGTGGTTCAAGTCCTACTTACACAACAGGCAACAGGCAGTACTCTGGGACAACACCCTATCTTCCCACCTTCCTGTCTCTCTTGGTGTACCCCAAGGTTCTATTCTGGGCACTCTTCTATTCTCTATCTTTATAAACAATCTGTCTACTAGTATCCCACATGCTGTATCCATTCAATACCCAGATGACTCTACCTTAATCTCCTCAGCTACTGAACCGTCAGAACTGCAGTCACTCGCCCAAAATGTCTTTGAACTTGTTGAGGATTGGTTTTTACAGCATTGCCTCTTCCTTAACCCCAAAAAGACTAAACTTCTACTGTTTACTCCCACACTCAAGTCCCCCCCCCACTTTACTTCACTATTAAATCAAAAAATAGTACAGTTACATCCCCTGACACTACCACTAACCTCTTAGGAGTGACAACTGACCACAGCCTTAACTTTGATACTCATATTAACACCACAATAAAATCAGTTAACCAAAAACTAGGCTCCCTCTATAGAATTAAACCTTTCCTTACTCCCATAGCCAGAACTTCTATTGCCCACACCCACCTCATCTCAACATTCTTTTATGCATCCCTTGTATACACAAATCTATCAAAAAGCAACCTCAACAAGCTGGCAATCTCCTACAACAACATTGCCAGATTTGCTACTGGCTCCCCTGTTAGATCCCACCACTGCCAAAATCTGAAACAACTGGGTTGGCTGGAACTGCAGAACCAAGTTCTACTTCACCAACTAACTATTACCCATAAAACCCTGTATCATCCAAGTAACACACCAATTCACAAAAGTCTAATCTGCCCATATAAAAATCTTGCAAACCTATGCTCTGCAAACAAACTACTCGTGACTACTCAAAAACCTAAAAATAAAGCAGGAGAATCCCTCTTCGCTAACACTGTAGGCAAAAGCTGGAACCTACTTCCTGGTGAACTTACATCTCTTTCTTCAACTTCACTATTTAAAAAGAAACTTAAATCATACCTTACAACCCACTGGCTATGTCCCTGTACTAACCCTGACTAGAGTATCTCTCACTGTTAGTCTTGCCCAACATCTATTTTACATCTCTCTTTCTTCAACTTTAAGGCCACAACCATTTAAGCTGACTTACTGTAACTAGGAACAACTGAATTCACCATCTTACTGTCTTATCAACAAGTTACTACCTTATAGCTAATTCTTCCAATCCCATTTGTAAGTACTTTGTTCTCTTATTCCTGCTCATCACCTTGCTTTGGGTGTCTACCACATACTTCTAAATCCTTGTCTCTCTTCTCATAGAAAAAAAAAAAAAGTTTTTTGTTACCATGGAATACATGTTATTGTCTAACAAGTTTCTTGTAATTAATGTTTAATGTACTGTTTGTGTATGTCTTCTATGTGGAGCTTTTCTCCCCGGGCCTCTACTGAAAATGGACATATATCCAGCTAGACTAGCCTGGTTAACAAATGTAAAATAAAATAAATAAAATAAATATTTTTCTGTTAGCTCACAGGGAATAAATATGTTAAGAGGGTAAGGTTTAAACAAGACACTGGGTGGTAGAGGGGAACTGGTCAGAGAGTGAATGGTGTGAATAAGAGGGTAGGTAGAAAGAGAAATAGTGCAAACCTTCCTATAAGGCACATATCATAGGTTCATAGGTACTTACTTGGCTATTGATTGCTAAGTTGTTTATGTCCTTATTTATTATTTCCATAATAATCCTTTCCATAGCCTTACAGATGAAGCTGGCCAGAGTTATGGGTCTAAAATTACCTACATATTTTCAAGTCCTGATTTTGTGCACAATAACAGTTGCTGTCCTCTATTTGTCTGGCACAAAACCTGTTTGTGGGCTGATATTGAATAACTTCAATACCGGGTTTGATAGGTTCTGTTTCAGCTGGACAGCAGGCATTCTGGTATGTTATCTTGCCCCATAGAAGCAGTTTTCTTGACCATGAACAGTACTCTGTGGACTTGTTATTGTGAAATTTGGAGGGGGGGGGGTGAAATTAGAGCTAAATGTATCCACTAATAGATTGGATATGTCCTCTGGGTCTGAGTATGTGATATCATTTACTAATAGCTCTACACAGTGCTGGGCATTGTTTTGAGGTATCTAATATATTTACATAAGGCTTTGTGGTTGTCTTTAGCCAGGGTGGCTATTTTTACCTCACATCTAGCTTTTCTTTTTTTTTTTTTTTAATCAGGGAACAGCATTCCTTGTTAAATTTAGTAAGATATTTTTTGATAACTAGAGAGTTACATTTATTTTTACCTGCAATGAGATGTTTTTCTTTTATGGTAAAGATTGTTTATATTTGTGTTCTACCATATAACTTTATTTTTAAATTTGGCATTGTATTTACTTTGTAGGGGGATAGATGCATCTCTGTATCTCTTTATATGTGCATAAAATTAGGTAGCAAAGTGTTCTTTAAACTGTCTGGTTGCAGTATTGGTTACAAGAAGTATTTTGCATTAAGAAGTAGTATGCATCCAGATTATATCTATAAGAACATTTTAAAAGGTCAATTCCTGAGATGTTCAAGATTATATACTAAGAAGGAAGACTTCATGATTAGGCTTGCCACCCCTTCGGTTTTTTTCCGGACTATCAGGAAATCAAACTGATTCTCCGGTAGTCCGGAAAAGTACAAACTCCGTATTCTGTTTCAAAAGGAAACAGACTATCGTTGATTTACTATGCTTTCTTACAGAAAAGCATAGCAAATCAACCAAAAGCAGGCGGGGAGCAAAAAGAGGGCGTTCCGTTGATCGGCTGATTTACTATGCTTTTCTTACAGAAAAGCATAGCAAATCAGCCAAAGCAGCGGGAGCGAAAAAGTGAGGCTGTCGTGACATCACAAAATCGGCGCTATGTTGGCGGAGAGGGGCGGGCGGGTTACTGGTGCCGAGGGGCGTGGCTCCGGTTTTAGCCGTGAACGAAGGTGGCAACCCTATTCATGATAGCAAGTGGAGAGATGGCTCAGTGTTTTAACAAAAGGGGATATCAGAGGAAATAAATGGAAGAAAGTAAGTGATTTGTGGAAATTAATCATGGACAGCAGGCAGAACCATATTATACAGAGATGATGGGTCACAACCAGAAACTGAGAATGTGAAACAGAGGAAGGAAAATTGGCAGCAGAGATTTAGTTTGAAGTACATGAGGGACATGGACTATATTTGTGAAATCATTGAGAAGAAACTGGAAATTTTGTTAGCGTACGAAGAGGTGAAAAAATATTTGGAAACAAGCCACAGTTTACTTATAAGAACAGTCATAATTTGAAGCAGATTTTGTGCAATAAGCCAATGATGCCAAAGGGGACGATATCCAATAGACTCGGTATATATGCGTGTAGTCATTGCAGTAATTGCAGATATATTTCTAAAGTTCCAATGTTTATACATCCAGTCTCTGGTATTTTATACCCCACAACTTTATGCAGACTGTACAACTAGGAACATTGTGTATTTTAGCTACTTGTGATCTATGTGACAAATTTTATGTGGGTAACACAACCAGATAGTTTAAAGAGAGAATGTCGAAACGTATAAGCGACATTCATCTAGGTGACTTGAAGAATCCATTCGCAAAACATGTAAAGGAAAATACTGATCACAAGTTTTGTTTTAGAGTTTTACAAGTTGTTTTAGATAATCTTAGAGGTGGAGATCTGAATAACAGAATTGAATTAACTGAAATGCGATAAATTGGAATGATGCAAGCATATAGATCTCCTGGACTAAATTCTAATTATCCATTGAAGCAGGCCCTTAAGGAGCGTCTGATTAGAAGACAATGTTGATTGACTTGTGTGCTGTCTATAGGTTTTTAGGCTTGGATTTTAATTATTCATTGAAGCTGGCCCCTGGGGGTGTCGGCTTAAGAGATGCTTTTGATTGGCTGTTTGCCCTTTAAAAACTGAAGTCATCATTGTGAGATTTAGATCTGAAGAAGGGTAATTTCCTGGACTCAAAAGCAGTCATCTTTTATATGTTTTATTGCGTTGTTTTATTAACATTTACATCTGTTTGTGCCTTGGACATTCCCAGCTGTGGTGACAACTCTGGAATATTTCTTAGCCTAATATATAGCCACCTGGCAGTGTGAACCTTTGTTTCTAGATGATTGTCACTGTTGAAGTGACACTGCAACCCCATTTGTTGTGGATGGATATAAATATATATATATATATATATATATATATATATATATATATATATGTATACACACACACACACACACACACACACATATATATATATATATATATATATATATATATAGAGAGAGAGAGAGAGAGAGATGTGTGTGTATTTTAATACATACATGCATATCTTCCTTATCCTCGAAAATATTAATATCTGCAATCTGCACAGGTTCCTAGGATATTATGCAGTGTTATAGGCTGAAGACCTTTCAAAAAACACTAACTCCATAAAATCTGGTTTAAAAGTTTAATTCCTGAACCAGTTGTCTAGACCTTTCATGAAATTACTCAGATTAGTTGAGAGTCTAATAATGGACTGCAATCTATTCCAAATTTTAGGATAAAAATAGTAATATAGTTACACCTCCTAGAAGAATGAAGCTTAAAAATAAAACTGATATTTCTGTGTTTAAATGTCAAGGTAGTACTACATATGTTTAAGTTAATAATTGACAGTAAAAATTATCATTGAATGCTTTGAATGCTAATACTACTTTCCCTCTAAAATGCCTGTAATGGAATGAGTACAAATTTCATGTACTACATCTTAAAAAGGTAATCCAAGTATCTAACAGATGGAATATGCTTGGTAAACTGGCATTGTACAGACTCCAGCCAATGCAATTATTTGTTTGTACAAATGCAAAAGGTGCACTCAGACAGCATAAGTGAGACAGAAAGTCAGACTAGGTAGCATCATCCCTGAGAGACACAGATTTTAACATAATACGCAGGCAATGCATAGTCTTTTGACAGTGGCAATATGCTGATCAAAGGAGAATTTATTATTGATAATCACAAATATTTAAATTATTTATCTACTTTCAAGGCTGTCTCATTCAGAAATATTGAGGGCAAAGAATAAATTTGTCCAAAGAACAGAATATTGCCTTTGTTAGAATTGAAAGAAGGAAAGACCATATACGTTCCACTACTTACTGAAGTCAGCACTTATGGTTTCCCCACACACACACACACACATTGTGGTAACCAGTTCAAATTCAAAAACTGTTCTTCTCTTATGATTTTCTCCAGTTTCTGCCCATAAGACAGAGAGTGGTATCTTTAGGGAAGCTGTATGCAAATGCAGCAGTCTGCTGGTTAGTGTTATTAGCAATTCATAGGTTCATAGGTTCATAGGTAGGTACTAGGCTATTGGCCTTAGGGCCTATATAAGCCTAGCCAAATGGTACACTGGCTTTTGCCACCCAAGAAAATTATTTTCCTGTGCTGCTGTCAAGCAGAGCCACAGAAGTGGTCCCCGGGGTGAATTTCCTATCTCCCATCCAATCATAAAGATTTTTCTTGAAGAGTGCTAATGAGGAGTTTTGTTTGATATAGATAGCTACTTTGTTCACGAGTATGGGAAGTCTCTGAGACAGGAATCTATCCCTCCAACATGTTCTGTTTATTGTGGTGACAAGGTTTAGGTCCCTAGAGCATGTAGCTCGAAGGGATTGGGATTTCTTTACGTGGAGCATGTCCAACAGCTCTGGGTTTAACATAGCTTTGTATGTTATGTCGAAATCGCCTCTGAGTAGGCGATATGCGACAGAGTAAAGCTGGAGTTTTTTGAGACGATCTGCGTAGGGCATCTGTTTGAGGCCGGTAATCCTCTTTGTGAGGTATTTCTGTGGCCTTTCCAGTTGTTGTAGATGTCTTGTGAGGTACATACCAAAAGGGGGCATTGTACTCTATAATGGGTCTAATGAGTGATGAGTAGTGGGGAACAATGACCTCTTTTTTCCTGGATGACAAATCTTTTGTGATGAGGTGTGCCATGTAGAAGGATTTCCTGACTACTGTGGGGATGTGATTATCAAAGGAGAGACTACTGTCCACCTGTGAACCAAGGTCTCTTACCACACTTTCGGTGTTAAGTAGACTATTGCCTATGTGGTAGCTCATGGGTACAGAGTTTTTACCAAAAGGGATGACAATGCACTTTTTGGCATTGAGCTTGAGGCCATGGCTTTGACACCAGGCATCTGTCTCAGTGAGACCCTTTTGTAGGATGTCCACATCGTTAGGAGTTTTGATTATGGCTCATGGTTTGCAGTCATCTGCGAAGTTTGTTAGCCAAAGACCTTCTGTGTTAGCCTGCACTTTAGATAAGTAGATACCAAACAGGGGAGGACCCAGGACTGAACCCTGTGGTACTCCACTTGTCACTGGTCTGAAATTGGATTTAGAGTCTGCTACTTTCACAGTGTGGGTACTGTCAGTGAGCCAGTTGGCAACCCATCTTGTGACATAGGGATTTATACCTAGTTTAATGAGTTTATCTATAATTCCAGAGTGGGGGATGGTGTCAAAAGCATTGGCAAGATCTAGATAGGCTGTGTGAACTACTTTACCCTCATCTATGGCTTTGGTGACTGCTTCAAAGAAATCTATCAGGTTTAGGAGACATGATCTGCCTTTTACAAACCTGAAATGGGTAGGGTCCAGAGTCTGGAGATTACCAATGTCTTTGTTTATAAGTTCCATGATGATACATTCCATAGCCTTGCAGACCAGGCTCATCAGGCTGATGGGGCAGTAGTTCCCAGGGTCTGTGGTGGCTCCCCCTTTGTGGAGTGGGATAACCATTGCTGTGTGCCATTCAGTGGGCACAAAGCCTGGCTGAGGCTATGATTGAACATGGTACTTAGGTGGGGTGCCAGTTTGTTCTGTAGTTTGTATAGAACGCAGCCTGGGATGTTGTCAGGTCCCATGGATGCCGTGTTCTTGGCTTTGGAGAGTGTGTTTTTTACCTGTGGAGCCGTGATTACAGGAACTTTGTATTCTTCCGGTATAGAGATTGGCCCTTTAGGGGGTGAGAGAGGGGTAAATTTAGCACTGAACCTATCTGCTAAGATGTTGGCAATATCAGTTGTTTCTGTATATTTAGTGCCATTGTGCTGTAACTCAGAGCAGATCTGAGTGTTGCCATTGAGATTCTTGACATAGCTATAGAATGCTTTGTGGTCATCTTTAGAGTCAATGGCAATTTTGTTTTTTTAACTAGCTTTGGAGGATTTTATGAGGGATCTCAGCTTCTTACTGAGGCTGACCACGGAGTTCCTCCAATTATGGGATTTTACTCTTTTTTGCAACAGTTTCTTTCCTCTGTTGTGGAGTTTGTTTATGGCAGGGGACCACCAGATTGGCTTCCTTTTCTTGAAGGATAGCATCTTGGTTCTGTTAGGGATTGCATGATCCATGCACTCATGTAAGTGCTTATAAATTGCATTTGTATAGGATTCAGCAGTTGTATTGTCCGTCAGCATGGGTGTTGTGAAGTTTGCCACATCTGTCTTAAGAAGCGTGAAGTTGGCTTTGGAGAAATTTTTTACGATGGTTTCCCTAATGTGGGGTGGGGTTGGGATGTGGATGTCTAGGGTGATTAGCTTGTGGCTGGATCTGACCAAGGAGGAACTGACCTCAGGTGTGGAACACCGGTTGCCCATGTTGGTAATGACCACTGAACAGGTCTAGGATATTGCTGCCCCTGGTGGGGGTGTGGAAAAGTTGATCCAAGGCATTGGAATTTATGAATTCCAGAAAACGTTGAGCACAAGAGTTGGTACATGAGTAGTTTTCCCAGTTAATGGTGGGGTAGCTGAAATCGCCCATTATTAGGGTATTAGGCTGTACCCTAATATTTTCCAGTGTATCAAGAAATGAGGAGTGGGAATCCTGGGGCATGGTGGGGGATCTGTAGCAAGCTACAATTTGGATTGCGGTCTTGCCCAGAGTTAGTTGTACTTGGATAATCTCGGATGCATTATGCTGAACAACTAGCCTGGAGGTGTGGATATCCTTAATGAATATGGACATGCCTCTGCCTTTAGTGTTTTGGTCCAGGTTAGGTGGCCGAAAGGTATGGTATGAATTATAGTCTGGTAATGCAGGGGTGCTCTCTGGAGCCTTGAACCAGGTCTCTGTCACTGCACATATGTCGATGTTCTCCATTTTAAGGAGTGCCTCAAGTGAGTGCATTTTGAGGTTTAGACTTCTAGCATTAAGTAGCATTACCCTCAGATTTTGCTTGCTTGTACCTGTTACGGTGGTGAATTTTGTCATTTGAACCTTGCCTAAAAAAGGGAGTATAGGGATGGCAAGAGCCTTAGCCAGTATCCGAAATCCCAAGGGTGACAGGTGCAGGCCATTTCTGGCAAAGCATCATGGTTTGTCGATCATGTCATCCCAGGCAGACAGATACTGGATCTCCTTAGAATGACATCAGATGCTTAACCAATTATTGAAGTCAATCATTTTGTCCTTGTACTGTGGTATCATTCTGGGTGATGGCAGGATGCTACTCAGGGCTAGGGCCATACCTGCCTGGGCTACAAGATCGGACAGCTCCTCCATGTCTCTTTTCATGTAGCCCAGGGAGGTACATCTCAGGTCATTCACACCAACATGGATAATGACAGAGTCATATTCGTACTTGTTATGGAGTGACCTGAGTGCGTGCATTATGTGGTGGATCCTGGCACCTGACAGGCAGCTGACAGTAACTTTCTCCTTGTTTAGCCTGGTGAGTGGAACATCAGTGTGCCTGGCTATACAGTCACCTATGACTAGAGTGTTAGGTACGTTGTTATGCCTTATGGGCTGTGGTTGAGTGGCACACTGAGTTTGTGGGCTATGTGTCATTTGGGTTGTGTTGGGTGGTGGAGGTTGCTTGCATTTCTGCTTTGGAGGTCCCTGTTTCTTAGGTAGATTTTTATTGGGAGCCTCTGCGAATGTAGGTGTATGTTTTGTGTTTCTATGTGTGTGTTTTGGTGGTGTAGGTTTTGAGGGACTGTGTGATGAGTGTGGTGTGGTTCAAGTGTTTACCTTCTCCTCTTGACTGTCTAGTCCAGTCTTGGGTGAAGAGAGCTTTGCTTCCAGTTTGGCTATATTAGTGCATCTCTCACAGGTTGCAGTGTTGGGTGGTAGGAGGAAAGGGTTGTCTGTGTACATGAGGCAATTGCTGCATTGCCCCAAGATGCCCAGATTCATCAGGAAGACAGGAGAAAACACTGGGAGCTGACCCTTAGACATGACTGGATAGGTGCTTATTTATTAAGTTTTAAAAATTGTTTTCCTCTAGACAAGTGAAGAAAGTTGAGTGCTGTAGTAATCTGTAGCTTTTTTAGTGCTTACAATGAGTTCTGAACAAGTGCTGAGCTCAAAGAAACAGATTTGAGTGCTGAAACTAGAAAACTGGCTAGTTCTAATAAACAAAATTAAGCTAGAAGGCTTCCCTCCAACACAGAAAGGCTTGGGGTCTCAGAAGCTTACAAACAGTCCTGGATACAGCAAATCTGTATCTGGACTAGATGACTTACAGGAAAGGCAGGAAACAAGCTTAGAATTTATTTTTATTTTTTTATAAAGTGGAAAGTGGAAAGGAGGAGCAGAAACTAAGTGGGTTAGCCTTCTCAAATGTTCTCCCTGGACTGGGTAGAATGAGGTAATGACATTAGAATGGGAGGAGTGTCCCACATCAAATTTACAACAAACTCGACCAGATGCTTAACAATTGTATGTATGTAGTGAGTAAAAAAGTTTGTATAATGGGAGCTGAGGGGTTAAATGCCAGATGGAATGTTATGGGAGGGTTGTAGTGAGAAAAAAGTGTGTGCTGTATTGCTTTTAAATTGATCATGTGACTAATTTAATGTGTATATAACTTGTAGCATTGAAAGTATCTGTTATCTGAAGAAGTCTAAAAGGCAAGACGAAAAGCGCTTCATATTAAAGTTTTTAGGAAGTACTCGGTCTGGTTCTTTGGCAAGTAATTTGATTCATGCCTTAAGATAATCGGTACTTTTCCGTTATTGGGGCAACAAGTCCTTCCTGATTTCATTTCGTTTTCACAGGACAGTCTTGGACTAACTAGACCGAAATGAAAAAATAATGTTCATCAGCCAAATGGGAAAGAAATGAAGCAGTGTGGGAGTGCCTAAACATATCAACTGGTTACAAAGTGCAGAAATTCAAGTTTAAGAAAATGTTAATAGTTCATAGAGAGAAAATATTACGACTCATTCATGCCATACACGCGCATGCACACTCACTTCTAGAGATGTTGAAAAGCCAGTGCATTACAGGTATATGTTAATTAAATACCACTAACACCACTACAGTCTATTTATTTATTTATTTATTTTTTTTTTGGGGGGGGTTGACTATTGAGACTGTGGTTTCCATTAAAAAAAAAGATATATGCAAGCATTTTTTTTATTCTCTATTTCACCCTGTTTCAAAGCGTGACAATGGCATTTACCTGCTATTTCCCGCAATGTGATTAACGTGTGTCCCATGTACATATACCTCTCAACTCTCTCTTGCTGTCAGCTCAAACCCCTCCTTATTCCCTACAACTGACAGTTTTAGGAGAAAAGTGTGATCGATCACATTTAATAAATAACGTCAATCATTTGAGTTCTACACTTGTTTTTCTCTGAATAATGCATGCTAATTAATATCCTATTAAACCCTGTCAGCATGCATTATTCAGAGTAAAACAAGTCTATAAGTCAAATGATTGTTGTTATTTATTACATGTGATCGACCACACTTAATGAAATGGAAAATTAGTGTGTGTGGTACCCACTTCAGCAGCAGCTGAACGATCAACGTTATAATGAGCGCTAGGATTCCAAACGCTCATTAAGACTGTTTCCCCGATAACGGAAAAGTACCAGATAATCTTATAAATTATTTTATTGTAAAGCTATATATGCAAATTACATGCCTATTCAGATGAGGAAAAAATGTATTTTCTAAACTGAAATTAAAGCAATTTGTTTAACTGTTAAACATGTTAGAAATGGTGATTTGGTTAGTAAGATGAAAAGAACATTTTCAGATATCAGAATACATCTCTTTTTTGGCATTTTTAATTGCATTCTAATAAATGCCTGATGTTGTGGGTAATATATTAAGAACATGGATAATTCCATTACATTCAAATACCTTTAACAGATTGTCAATTGATAAGTTTTGGTTTATTTGTATAATATGTTTTTTGGTCAAATGATGTGTTTTAAATGTGTCTGTTAAGGAAGCAGAGCTATGATTTCCAAGGAAATGTAATTATAATTTCAGAAAAAGGACAGTGTTATGCTTGCAGAATATCTTGATGCTGACTCACTCTAAATTCTTGTTTGTCTAAAAAGCAAATGGAAATCCAGTGCCTACACCAATAAGCTAAACACTTCAAAGGTCTCTTATGTAGTCCTGCAGTGTTGCTTATAGTTTCCAAATGATCTCCACATAAAAACAATCACTTCATAGGAACATATAAGTGTTGTTGCAATCTATACGACTCATTTGCTAGACACAGAGTAAGTTTTTCAGTTCTCAGAGAAAATAGCAATAGCTTGAACTTTTTACTTTATGCATGAACAAATATATATGCATGCATAAATTTTAAATAATGACATCTTGCATATGGGAAACAAGTGGAATATGCCTTTAAATGTGTCCTGTGTCTTTAAATCCTTACACTTCTTAGATAATTAGTTGTACTGGATAGAACAATGAGAGACTAATTGCCTATTTGTTATGTAAAAATGTGCATCCGGGAAACAACATATCAGGATGTAATAGGGGATCTTTGTTGGGTACTGCAATGGCTCTACCTGAAGATTTGTGTCTCCTGGAGGTGAATGGCCCATTTGGGGACTATAATGGACGTAACAGAAAGATCAGATGAAAATTTTGTGTGGAATTGGAATGAGGCCTCGCTCAGACTGTTTGTCAGAAGCCTGTATGAAATTAAAAGTGATGGAGTTACTTTTTATTTATTTATTGGTTGACATTTGGTGACCGGGAAAGTCTGACTGGCTTAGAGACACATTTTCAGCAGAGGCCCGGGGAGAAAAGCTCCACAGTACAGTCAGAACAATAAACATTTTAAACAATATTAACATTAATATTTTCATACATTTTTAAACATAGATATACGAACAAAATTTGCAAAGAGAACTATACATTCAAGACATTTGCAACATCAGAAAAAAAAATGAACCTTTAACATTGTTAATTTAGTAGTTTGACAAGTACAGTTTAGAGAGATGACTTAACAACTAAGCTGTCAAGTAAGTTTTTGGTAATAAAAGTTTTAACTTTTAAGTAGTAGGGGTTAAAGAGCAGTAACAGAAAGACTAAGTAAAAGACATTAAGTAAGTATAAGGATAGGAGATAAGTTTAAGATGAGGCAGAGATAGTGTAAAAGTTGCTTAGGGCTATACTGAGGGAGTTAGTAGAAAGGGAATGGGAAAAAAAATAGTTATGCTTGTGGCAAGTGTAAGTGAAGAGATAGTTGATCAGGATGAAGCGAGAAGAAATGAGTTGGGGGGGTGAATGGAGGTACTAATTGTAAACTTAAAGATAAAAGTTAGCTTGAGGACTTAATAGTGGATTTTATGAGCTATGTCATGTGGTTGACGTGAGACTATAATACAGCAATAACTGATGACGTCAGTGTGGTATACTGAAATTTACCCATGGTTGGCGTGGTTTAATCATGAGGGCGAAGCCTGAGTGATTAAATAAAGACAACCGTGGGTAAATTTCAGTATACCACAACCACAGAGTCGGTTATTGCTATTATACAATGACATTATTTAAGAAAAAAAAAACTTATTTTTCTTTAATAATGTTTTGTATAATGGCACATTACTGTTCTTCCGCAGCTGGTGGTATACTGCTTCCTTGTGTTGATGTACTGCGCATGCGTATGGGACTTGCGTTCCCACGCATACCAAGTACATCAGTGCTCGGAAAAATAAGCAACGGAGAAAAGATCTCCATTGCTCTGCTTCTCCTTTCTTTTTTTTTAATTAAAAAAAAAAAGGTTCGGGAAGTTTAGGGTAGGAGAGAGACAGAATGAAGGAAATACAAGGGATATCAGGTACGTGTCTTTAATTTTAAAGAACATATCTGATTTCCCTTGTATTTTCTGCATGGTGTTTCTCTCGTATGTCCGGAGTCCGGACTACAAATTTTGATTTTATTTTTGTTGAAAAAAAGTTAAAATTAAAGAATACACCAATGGAAAAAATTCCGGGAGACCGGACCTTTTCCCGTTGATATATACAACGGGCACGCTGGTTGGGCTGGCCAATCCACGTGCTCGTTTTAGAATGTTAATGGCCAGTCATTGTATAATATCAAAGTTACCATATGTCATTGTCACCTTTGAATACGTTCCTTAAAGTGCCATTTCTAACTCATAATTATATATCACATTTCAAAATCTGGTTAGGTAAGTACTGTATATATAGTGTAAATATCAAATGTGCAAAGCCAAAGTGGACTGTTTTTCATGTTTATCATTAAAGCCTGTGTTTTATAGATTGATGCCTCTAGAGAATTTACAAAACTGACAATATTTCTTATTTTACATAACAAGTCTTTTAAATTGCACAATAATATTATTATACCTTATTTCTGAGGTCTAACTTACTGAACTATAGTGATTGAAAACCACTTTATTATTTACCACAGTCTCATCCTTACTATGTTAAGGGTCTGCAGGCAAAGTAGAAAGACATGATAGCAAAACAATGTATAGTGTCATACAGTTAACTACTGTTAGCATGTAGTTTGTCAAACAAACATATAATTACTTGTACAAAAAGGCTTTATTAGGGTGGCAAATAATAAACTGCTTTCCTGCTCATTTCTTTTTCTAGTACCGTAATATTATGTATGACAGACTGATGGTATTTAACTATCATTGCTGGTTTATTTTCTTTTAACATTTATAAACAGATTGAATGAACTGGTCCAGAGACCTTTCAAAGACATGAACCAGGACACCAGGGCAGTGATAAATACAACATATTGATAATTTAGTGCAGACAATCAACTAACATGCTTTTGGGATGAAAGCAAATGATCTGGCAAATCTCTTACAGATATGAGGAGAACACACACACACACACACACACACACACACACACACACACACACACACACACACACAGTGACCTGAAGTCAGGACTGAACCTGGGACCTTGAAGAAGTGAGGCAAACATCTTTGCATGAAGCCACCATGTTGCCATAGCAATGGAACTTTACAGGTAAAATGTATTTGCATATGATTAAAATATCAATTTTACTGTGTAAGTTGTTCTAAAAGAATCAAATCATTCCCACATTCACATGCAGACTCAAAGTGTTTTACTTGATATATCTGTACAATATTATTACTCAGTGAACAGTTACTACCTTCCAATGTCTCTTCAATACTACTCATGCATTTACTTTAGAGGTTTATATCAGTATTTCTACAGTTATCATTAATACTATAGGCCTTTCAATAATTATATGATCTCCTTTTCTACCTGCATGGCTGGATAGAGTTTGCTTGTTCAATTATTCATATCATTGTCACAGACTTATTTTTAACCTGAAGAGTGTGTCACAAGATGCCATATTATTAAATATTAAGTGAAAGTGCATGTTGATCTTTTTTGTTGACTCTCCAGCCAGTGTTACAATTAAATGCAAGATAAAATATGTGCACAAGTAAAATGTTCCAGCGCTTGTGATGGATTCACATCTGTTAAGTACCTATATATGTTTCACATTCAGCATGCAGACAGAATGCAATATCTTACTAGCTAACCTCAATAAAGCCAGATAGGAGTCACAAGACTGTAGTATCATTATATCAACAGTACATAAAATGGGTCTCTACAATTACATGTAGACTGTATAGATACATACAAGACATACAATTCTTATGGCAAAATACAACAGCATGTTTCTAAAACTGCACTGCACAAAAAGTAAGTTAATTTAATTTATTGCACCCACTGACTGAAAGGAACTAGAATGCATTGTCACAACAGTACACAGAATACAAGTAGGGAACTCCAATAAAGATGAAGGACCTTGTACCTGGCGCTGCAACTTTGATGCACCTAAATCTACAGACGGTTGAAGGTATGACAGGCAGTTACAGATACAATCAAGTAAAACCAAGAGAGAACACAATAGGAACCAAGGCATTTGTTGCAGCAAGACAAGGCTTATAAAGCCTTAATGTCAGTTATAACCCTTTTAATATCATGGTTACCTTATGTCATTGTCACCTTTGAAAATGTTACTTAAGAGTGCATTTTCTAACTCATAATTATATACCAGGCATTATTCACTCATCTAACCCTATTTTTAAATTTGGGCTAGTGGTATCAGATGTTCTCTCAGAAAGGTTCATGGTCCAAGGAAACAGAGGATGACTGTTAAAGTTTAAAGTTAACTAGGATAGATTCAGTTATAGACAGCAACAAAGAAAAAAAAAAAAAAGAGTCTAGTAAAACATAAAAGTAATAATCATAGAGCTAAGAGAGTTGTGCTAGAAATATAATCACACCAAAGTGTATTTTGCTAGAACTTTTGCAAAGTTTTTTATTTATATTTAAAAATTAAACATTTCTTTTGTTTGATAATAGTCCATAGTAATTACAATATTCAAAGAGGAAAATGAAAGGAACTTGTAATGAGTATATACAAGTAAGCCTGCTACAAGAAATGTTAGACAACCATCATAAAGGGAATACATGCACATATCGACTAAATGGCTTACATGACAACACCCAGTTCTGATACAGCAAAGTAAGTTATTATGAACCAAGTAAGTTACTTTTATAAATATGTGATACTGTGGTTTAGGATTTCCATACTGATATTGTCTTTGTACATATGACAGACATACCTACTGCCCAGAAATAATAATAATAATGAAAAGCATGTTAACGTGAATAGGACAACAGCTGATTTGAGAGGAAATACATACCTATTAATAGTTTTCTTGAAAAAAGAGGTTTAATGGCACAAGCATTATTAATAAATCTATGTCCCTTCTTGCTTTTCTGTGCTTTGTTGTAGTTCACTAGAAGGAAATGTGTAACTCATAAAAAGCATATACTAGTGAACAATGCATGGCACCACTGAGAGCATGAGCCATCTGTCATATAGTGCCAAAAAACATGGCATAACATAGGTGGGCAGACTGAGAAAGGGATTAAGTGGCAAGTAATGATGCATCAGAGGTACTATTGTTAGTGGGCAGATTTTGAAGTCCTTTAGGCTGAAGAATAAGCTGTTGTGGTGGAAGTTTTTAGGTTTACCTGTAATTTTATAAACTTCCAGTAGATTTTTTATCATTGGATAGTTTATGGGATATTTTTCCAGGGGCTTTTTTCCTATTCCACCTTTCAACCATCAAGCTTCCCAAAATGAGACTGAATGTCTAGAGGAGCCATTATCCAGGTAGTGAACAGGGTGTGTTCTGCCTCTGTCACCACACCTTCCCTCAGCACGTTTGGTATAGAGAAAGGAAACCCTTATTCCATGTCTAAGCTAGTCTTGCTTTCCTACTAGGCCAGAGCCCTTTAGTGATCATTCACTGTCCCTGAACATGGAACTAACCTTAACCCCATCCCCACACCATGATCAGCAGCTCACATCATGCTTTGTAATGGCTATCGAATTTCTATTAGGTCCTACCTCTGCCCCCCGGTGGCTGACATGAACATTTAAATTGTCACAGGGCCTCCTACTCCCTTGTTAGATGCATGACTTCTTCCCCACACATATTTCAAGGGTTGCCACAAAGCCCACATCCTTCTGGTAATGGACACAGCTGTTGAGCAATCTTGCAAGGGAACAACTAGCTATTGACAAACCACCACTTCCTACCACGAGGGTGTGTAAGGTGTAAGCCACTAATTACCTTCTACTACTCTCCTTTTCCATCAGCAGATCTGCTCACGTTGTGTCCCCTGCAGGAAATGTTATCCCTCTGTGGCACATAGATAGATAACTGATAGGATTGTATGTATCAGTAGCAAATAGCTTTTTGTCTCCTGATTGTTCTTGCTTTTTTTTTTTTTTTGGACTGGTTTCAGAGACTGATAAACTGCTGTCTGAAATCAGTAGTGCCCTTTTTCCAAAATATTCCTGGCAAGATCTTATTTTAGTAGATGAAATGCATACCTCTCAACCTGCAAACATTGAACATAGGTCCAAAGGTCCTTGAAAAGTAGGAATATCCAGCTGAAAATCTGCACATCTGATTAGCATAAAATGTTAATAGCAAACAGCACATATCTTTTCCTGTTTCTAGTAGGAATGTGGGATACTGTTCAGAAATGCATTTAAAAACAGTGACAGATTTACAGAAAATATAAGCACATTATCAGAGACAGTATAAAATATCTAAACTTTAATGAATTGTATTGCAGAATTCTACCACACAAGATCATTTATTTTTCCTTCTGAAAAAAGGAAGATATAAGATGTGTGTCCTCTTTCTTTAAATTGTAGGTGCCACAAGAATGGCTGTCATGTAGCATGGTCTCCTGGGTAGTAGACAACTTCAAAAATCATGTGTGATGATGTGTGCAGGGTTCAGAAAAATTGTGTGAAGCAATAAGTCAATCCTGAGAAAAGCAACATAACTCCAAACGTAGCAACATTGTGTGCAAGTGGTAAATCAAGCCCAAAAATAGGAATGCTGCTTCAAAATAGGGATACTTGAGATGTCTGATGAAGCAGAGAAGAGTTGTGGGTTCATTCATGCTTTCCTCATACATTTTCTCTACCTAAAAATTGTCTGTATCTGGAATCTGTGCTGAGTGTGAGCTTTTGTATGACATATCAGTATAGCTCCTTGTCCACAAGACCCATTTCATATGAGTTATAGAATAGGGAACACTCTTTTTTTTTTGGTACATCAGTTGAAAGCTTACTTCTCCATGTGTACATTTGATAACCACGTAGGTGGACTGGGCAAGTGACTTTTCAGTCATGATTGAAGTTACAGAGTAGTGATTACCTAAGTTAGGTGAAATAAGTTACACAGAGTGAATCTGCATGATTTATATCAACAGCAGTGGCTAGGAGTGAACAGTTATTAGGCAAGAAGTATGGTTGAAAGGTGAGAAGAGACAGAAACAAGTAAGACAAACAAATGAGGAGCCCATATATAGAAAAATGAAGAAAGCAGCTGGCATTAAGGTACCTCAGTATAAACATGTTCATTTTGAGAATCTTTGGAGAGAAAGAGAGAATCTGTAGTGGGGTACTGAAACTGGAGGTGAATGTGTTGGAGGATATGCAGGGACAATTTAACATTAGTAGAAGCATAGATTAATGGATCTATAACAAGCCAGTTGTGAAATTATTTTCAGAAAAAAAAAACTATTAAATTGTAAGACAGGGAGGATTTACTAAACATAAAGCAACCACCTCCTTGACAGGTGGGATTTGCTATGCAGAAGGCACCTTCCCCTTTTATTTTGCTAGGGCAGGCTCTGTGAACAAGAATTAATTTTGAGAAACAGGAGCCCAGGTACTGTGAATTAGGGGAGAACCAGGTTTCACAAACTGCAGTCATGCCAAGGCTATTTTGAATGGTCCAGAAATGGTATAATTGATGCCTGACAGCTTCCACACCATTTGCTTTCTCCCAGACCTCACCACTTCACCACATGGTACATGCTTATAGCTTTAACTCCACTGACAAATGACTTTATGAAATGAATTAGAATATACAAATGCTTAGTGATGCTCTATTCTAAAACTGTTTAGGATAAACCTGAACTACTTTTCCAGTGGTATTAGGTGATACAGCCATAAGCTCACCTTGAAAACTAAAACCTGTCTTCATTGAGCCATACCAATGGCGCAGAAAAAGGACATCCATCTACATCACTAGCAACCTGAGTTCAGGAATGGACTTGGGCAGCCAGTAGGCATGGATGAGGGGATGAAGTTGCTGGTGGTCAGCTGTCCTATCTCATGTGAAGGAGGGAGGGAAAAAAACAGTTTCCTGGGTAACTTCTGAAGGAGAACAGGAGCCTCACAGGGCATCTCAGGTTTAACAGAGGGGGTGGTCATGACATCCTAATGTCATTGCTAGAGTTACTAACTAGCTGCCAGATGTCTGACTGGCTTGAAACACACTGCAGTTTCTGGATCATACACTTACTGGGCCCAACAATGAGTACCACTGGAGGTTGATTTCCAAGGAGCTAGGAGGCCTAACTGACAAAGGGACATGTCCAGCATACCCAGAAAGGGGAGATTTAGGGATGTGTGAGTGCAGAAGCCTAGTGGAACAGCTTGAGGCTGTGTGTAGTCAGAACTGCATCTGTGAAAGGGTATTAACAACAACAAAAAAAAAACTCTCCTTATACTTACTCTGAATAACAAATTGTTTCTATTGACATGCCTATATGCAAATTCTACATAAACATTCATTTTATTAATTTGTTAACCTGATTAGTCAAATAGATATCATGGGAACCCTCTTCAGCCATGATCCAGGCCACAAGGGCAAGAGTAAATGCAACATATATGGGTGCACTAGAGTAATCAGCTAACCAGCATGCTTTTAGGAGGAGTGGAGACAATGGAGCATGGGGAAAAACTCTACACATAGTCATGGAGGAAACATGCAGGCTCCACACAGACAGTGAATGGAGATAATAAATGAACCCTGGAGGCAGAGATCTTAACCACAGAGCCACTCTTTTGTGTTTTCCTATGTCTTATCTGTTACTATTTTCTATGTGTTATCTGCTACTATTTCCTCTACCTTATATGTTACTGTTTTCTATGTCTTATTTGTTAATGGGTGTCTGATGAAATTCTGAGGACTGCAGTAGTTACATATGGAACAGCTAGACTTACAGTGCATATTGGTGTTAACCTTGATGCTGTGATATCTTGGAGTATTCTTCCTATCCTGTGGTAGAGTTGTTATATATAAGTAGCAGGAATGTGCTTGGTTGTTCAAATACACTTAAAAAGTATATCAGTGATTTTAAGATTTCTTTTTTTTGACTGTTACAATTTGCAATGTCAGGTGTGACATGGAGACCTTCAGAGCAAAACATTAGCTTTGTCTGTAGCCTAGAGAGGCCTAGCTGTTTCTTCGTGGAGGGGTATTCAGTCTGGTCTGATCTGGCTAGAGTTACTACACAGGACTCTGTTTTTTTTGATTGGATAATTTGGTTGGTTTCTGTTTCTCTGCCTTAAGTAGACTCCATTGTGAGACAGACAGATGTGCTCCGCATCAGGCTGGATAAGGAGAACGTCACGGTTAGTTGTTTGTCAGGTGCCAGAATCCACCACATGACCCATGCACTCAAGTCTCTCAATAACAGGTACTGTTATGACTCTTGTCATAGTCCATGTTGGTGTGAATGACTTGAGACATACCTCCCTGAACTATATGAAGAGAGACATGATCGCGCTCATTAAATATGTGCCCTAGGCAGGTATGTTCCTAGCCTTAAGCAGCATTCTACTGTCACTCAGAATGATGCCGCAATACAAACAGAAAATGTTAGACTTTAACAATTGGCTTAGTTTCTGGTGTCATTCCAAGGAGATCCAGTACCTGACAGCATGGGAGGACATGATTAACAAACCATGATGCTTTGCCAGAGATGGCCTGCATCTGTCTCCCTTGGGCTTCAGACTCCTGGCAAATGCTCTTTCCTCCCCCATAGTGCCTTTTTAGGCAATGGCATGAGGTCAAAACTACCAACATGAAAATTTCATTAAAATGCAAACTAAAGGTCATGCTGCTAAATGCTAGGAATCTAAACATGAAACTGCACTCATTGCAAGCATTCTTAATCCTGGAAAATGCTGACATTTGTGCAGTCACAGAAACCTGGTACAAAGCTATGGACAGCACCTCAGCCATACCAGGTTACTCATCCTATCATACATTCAGACCCCAAACTGTGGGCAGCAAAGCCATGGAGCAGATTATCATGGACCTCATTAGCAAGCACATTGGCAACGTCCAAACACTCAATCTCATACAGTTTGGTTTTGTCAAGGGTAGATCATTTCTGTTAAATTTGGTCAACTTCTTTGAGGCAGTCACCAAAGCCATGGACGTGGGGAAGATGGTGCACACTGCCCTACCTTGACCTGGCAAAGCCTTCGATACTATTCCCCACTGGGGTATAATAGATAAACTCTCTCAACTAGGCATCAATATGTATGTTACCAGATGGGTAGCAAACTGGCTCACTGACAGAGCCCACCTAGTCAAAATAGGGGCGGCCGCCTCAAGCAGTTGACCTGTAAAGAGCAGTGTACCCCAGGGATCAGTCTTGGGGCATTTGTTGTTTGTGATATATTTTTCTGATGTGCAGGCCAAAACCAGTGGGCAAAGGCTGACCAAGTTTGCAGATAACTGCAAGCTGGGTGCTGTCATCAATTCCACTAGTGATGTGGACATCCTCTAAGAGGGTCTTACCCAAACAAATGACTGGTGCCAGAAACATGGCCTCAAGCTGAATGCCACAAGATGCATCATCATCCACTTTGGGAGAGTGATGTCCCCACAAATTATCACAGTTATGACAAGGTCCTAAGCACACAATCAGTCGTGAAGGACTTGGGCACCCAGGTTGATAGCAAACTGACTTTTCACCACCATATTGCCTCTGTTGTATGGAAAGCTTTCTACATGGCCCACCTCATTAGTAAGGGTATCTCATCTAGGGACAAGGTGTTCATAACATCAATGTATTCTTCCCTTATAAGACCCATTATTGAGTACAATACCCCTTTTGGCATGTACCTCACAAAGCACATGCAGAAGCTGGTGAGACCACAGAGGTTCCTCACCAGGAGAATCCAGGGCCTCAAACATCTACCATACATGAATAAGCTAAAGGTCATTTCCCTCTACTCAGTCTCTACATACTCCTTAGAGTTGACCTCTGCCTGGCACACAAAGCAATCTCAGACCTTGCCTTGATGGGACAGCTGCATATCCGCAAGTCAAGTTCTACTCGAGTAACCCACATGCGTGACCTCAACCTGGTCTGTGACATCAATAGGGCTTGTTGGTTGGACAGATTTGTGTGCCAGAGACTCCTCATTCTGTGGAAAAGACTCCAACTCCATGTCAAGCAGAGTACCTCATTAACCCTATTTAAATGCAACCTGGATAACTGGATGGGGAACAGAAAATACACCCCTGGGATTCCATCTATGTCCCTGGTGGACAGGGGCATCAGGTGCTGACTTGTCGGAACATGGGATAGATTCTTGGCTAGGCCTGTAAGGGCCTCAGGGCCAATAGTCTAGTAACTTCCTATGATCCTATGATACATAACATATATTACTGGTCTGGACTAAGCTAACCAGTCTCTGTGCATCTATGTTAATCCAAGTATGTGAAAATGTTTTCCTAAGTTTCAGTATATATATATATATATATATATATATATATATATATATATATACATATATATATATATAAATACTGTTCAGAACTGGAAACAGATAATGGAATTTGCATGAGTTGGTTTATCATCTGAACGTATAGCCAAGAAACCATATGAAGCTGAGATCTATTAGAATTCCAATTTTACTTTTTTAAGTAAACCTTCAGACTAATACATGTGGCTGACACTCTGTTCCAATACATGACTACTGTTTTGTGCAGCTGTAACCCAGGCAATATAAAGAGCCGAATGTCTTTTCATATGAAGACCACTGTCACCTGACTACCTCACAATGCATTTAATCTGTGCTTCTACCTTCCCTTAAAAACAAGAATGTGAATTTACTTTGAAATCATTGCTCAGAAAAGACAGTAGGAGAGTCTTCAATATCTATCCAAATAAAAAAAATACAGTGAATATCTATAGAGTGAAATTCCACTTATATAGCTAAAAATGATTACTTAACCTCTTAAAAATTATTATCTTATTACAGCATAGTACCGATGAACTCTGAAACTGTTGCCAAAAAAACAAATGTAACTCAAAGAGAAGGACACAAGTAACTATATTTTGAATGTGATCCTATTCCCAAAAGACAAGTTAACGTACATCTGTCACTGACTAGCCATCTGCAGCGAAACACCTGAATCTATCTATGATCCTATTCACTTTCTCCATAACTAGGGGCATGTGCCTTAGATTTCCAAAAGATATGAATAGTATCATAAAAAGTGGACTGCAACCATATAATCTTTAATAAATAAATGTATAGGTGAATAAAGTTATGGCTAGAACAGGATACATGGGGTACAATCATGCTCATATAAGGTAGAAGCTGTTGCCCACTATTCCCTTAACAATGAACATATTTGCAGACTTGCAGTACTTTTTTGAAGATTACCCATTTCATTAGTTGTTTTACTCATGTTGGTTATATGAAACATATTTTAAAAAATCAGCTTATGAACAAAAACCTCGTCTTTTAAAAATGTGAGACATATAGTCTCTCTTTACCGCTGTTCTGATAACTTCTCGAAAAGGAGACCCAGTATCTCATCATCTAACAGATTAAGTCAAAATATCAACCACTGAGCACTGACATGCAACTAAGCAAGGCCATACACAGAAATATGCCATGCACGAACACTAGAAATACAGATTCCTAACAGTCTTTTCACTCACAAACAGTATAACCTGAAAGTAGAGCACGCTACTCACACTGACACTGTTTTTCATGAAATGGCTTGGAAAAATGTATTTGCGGCAGTGAACATATAAAAATCAGTGTGACTATAGATAGCATAACTATGTATTACAAGACTGTGACTTCAAAAGAAAACAAACCTCAAAGACCCAAAAATGAACAAAGTAAAATAAGTTTGTGTGTCTATATCAAATTGATTAAATATTTTGTCACTAACTTTATGAAACATATTCATTAGAAAGCAAGACCAAGGAAAACGCTGGCATGGCAGTTATAACAACACAAAAGGACAGAGCTTTCTAGGTATACTTAGCTCCATTATTGAATATACAAGATTATATAAATAGGAAGAAAGTATTACAGTAGGTGCATAATAGAAAACCTATCTTAAATACATAATAAAATTTGTTGTCATACACAATTTGCAGTGGTCACATTTGGTGGCAGTTATGTTTATAATGTACATTACATAATACAGTGGACTCAGATACATTAAAACACCGTAAGTGAGAAGGACAACACTCTGAGATGAAAAAAGAATAAGATCTGTTTAGCTATGTTAACCTTGAGTAACATAGCATGTTTTTCTACCAAGATACATGAACATGAGAAGTGTTTCACTTAATATGATGTCATATTGATATTGGGGGTAATGTAATATAGTATGTTAGTGCACATTCAACAGTGAAAAATTGTTAGACACAAGTGATAGTGATAGCTTTTTGTGAATAACATCCTAGGTATCCCTTTTTGTGTAGGACAGCTGTGGTGCAAAAATATCTATTTATTATGGAAGTAGTTTCGTCTGGGTCAGAGCAGGTGCATATCCATGAACTAGTTAAATGGGATATGTGAAGGTTTTTGAAGTAGGCTTTGTTGGTTGTAGTTCTTACGGTAAGAGGTATGGCATTCCAGATTTTACAATGTGATTGGAGTACAGGGAGTCTCCTGAGCTGTTTTACTTCTAGTAATCTCCATTAGTGATTTATTACTGGATCTTAGAAAGTGTTTACTTGGGTTTTGTTTTAATAGGCCTTTTATAACTGGAGTTTTTTTTCAGGATGGTAAGATATTTGATGGGTCATAGTAAATTGGTTAAGGGTGAGCAGGATCAAGCCAAGACAGTTGTTTCAGGGCCTGGCAGAGATGAGACCTAAAGGCTGAAGCAGTTGCAAATGTTGCTTGTTGTAGCAGGTGTTTATTTTGGCTAAGTCAGCTTTGGTGAGATTAATGAATAAAGGGGTTACATAGAAAAGATTAGGTGGGATCTGGCAATGGTGGTTTTAATATTATTGGATAGGTACTTTTTGCATCTGTATAGTCTTCCAAGTTTTTTGCAGACTTTTTTATTGTTTGGGCAGTATGTAGATTGAACTTCATGTTTTGATCTATTATAACACCTTGAAGTTTGGTTTGGGGGACTGCTGTAATAGGTGGTTTGTTGCTAGAAATTACCTAGAAAGAAGGGATAAGATGTGTGGCTTTTGTGGGATGAAATAGCATCAGCTTAGTTTTGTTTGGGTTGAATATGAGCTATGCATCTGATAGCCATGTTTTGACTGCAGTAAAGTATTCTTGTGTTATTTTTTGAAGGTCTTGGAGGATTGGGGCACAACAGATTAGGATTAAATCATCAGCATATTGGACAATGTTGCATGTAGGGTGGCAGTACGGAGGTTGTTGGTGAATAAATTGAAGTGAAGGGATCCAAAGATAGACCCTTGTGGAACACCAACATCAGGTAGAAGAGGAGATAGGTTGTTTTGCCATTTTATAGCTTGTCTTGCCATTTTACAGCTTGTCTGTGATTAGATAGGTAGTCCTGGAACCATGCAAGAGTAGAGTAGCTTAGGATGAGTTCAGATAGTACTGTTAAGAGTTTATTATGACAGACAGTGTCGAAAGCTTTAGAAAGGCTTAGAAAGATAGAAGATACAAGGTTGCCTTCATCCTGGAGTTGATTAATAGTGTGTTGGTAAAGCTAATAAGGGCTGTGGTAATGCTGTGATTAGGGCAGAATCCATACTGGGTATTTGCTAGAAACTTTTTGAATAGGAGGTGGTTTAGGATTTGAGTATATATGCACTTTGCAAATTTTTGATAAAGGTAATAGGATGGCAATGGGTCAGTAATTTGATAGTTCAGTTGAGTTTCCTCCTTTGTGCAATGGTATTATGTGTGATATTTTCCAGAGAGCAAGGACATGTTGTTCAGAGATGGAGTGATTGATTAGTAGAGAGACTGGGTATGATATGGTTTCGGCCACAATTCTGAGGTATTCAGTGGGCAGTTTGTCTGCTGCAAGGGTTGCGGGTTTAAGTTTATTAAGATATTTATATATTGTTGGGAAGTTATTTTTAGTGAGGGCAATTATGGATTCAGTGAAACATCTATTAAACTGAGTGGCAATATCATTAATGGAGTTACTGGTGGATGGTGAGGGTGTGCTAGTTTGGCCTGGTTGCAGAATTTTATTAATAGCAGACTAGAATTTTTGTGAGTTCTTTTGTCCTTAGATTGTATATCAGTATAGTGATTTTTTCTTATCAAGTCTGATTTGCCTTTGAAATTGATTTCTTAGTTCACAGTATTTCTGTTGATTTGTTGCAGTTTCCCAGGCTTTATCTCTTACTTTTAGAAGGGATCTTGTTTCTTTGTAAGCCAAGGGGCATAGTTGGATTGTATTCTTACTGTTCTAGTGTGGGACATGTTATTTAGTATGTTTAGGAAGGTAGTATTGAAATATTTTACTGCATTGTCTAGGGCGAGGAATTTCAGTGGATTTCAATTACAGAGTTTGAGAGTAGACACAAAGTCTTGAGGTTTGAAATTTTTTGTATAAAGGACTTGTTGGAAAGAGGAAGTTTTTATTGGAATTACATGATGCTGGAGGACAAATGTTGGGAGGTGGTCACTAAGAGAGTCTGGGAGGGTACTGCAGTGCTATGATAGTGCAGGTCGGTTAGTAAGGATCCAGTCAAGGATGGACTTCTTATTAGATTCTTTTTCTACCCTGGTTGTTGTTTGGATTATTTGAGTGAAGCCATGGAGGTTAATATGGCAGTAGAGTGCAGTGCATTAGGGGAGGACCGGTTGACATTAAAATTCCCCAGTAAGATATTCTCCTAGGAAAGTGTCTTTGCTGTATATTGTTGGATGGATTCCAGTGTGTTGACATTATTACTGGGGGGATTATAGGATATGATTATATTTCAATTTTTCTTTGAGTTGATTTTTATTCTGGAGAATAGTACCTCTGTATGATTGAAAACTGGTGAGCTGTGGTCAATGCTTTCACATGTAAAGTTGCTTTTGAATAGTAAGACAATGCCTCCACCCCTTTTATATTTTCTATCTTGCCTGTATATTTTGTATCTAGGGGAAACTATTCTGTTGTCACTGATTTCAGGTTTAAGCCAGGTCTCAGTGATAAGAACTATATCTGGGGAGTATAATGAAAGGGTGGCATGTAGTTCTTGCATTTTATTAAGAATGCTCCTTATATTTAGATTTATTATGAGCACATCAGTTCCTTTCCTGGGGCTCGGGTTTGGGTGGATGTCTCCATTAAGAATACATTTGGATTTTGTGATGAAAATAACTTTTAGATATTTAGATATAAATTTGTCATATTGAGGGGATATATGTGCATGTAGGATAGTTGAGGAAATGTTTTAAATGTGGCTAGATCAAGGTGCAAACAATTAAAGAGTGTTGGGGTATGATGAGAATGATGGGTTTTAACAGAGAGGGGTTGGGAAATGGGGTGTGGGATTGGGATGCAATGTTGAGATAAATATGGTAGGAGGTCAGAGGAGCTATGAAAGTAGGAGTTAGGATGACTGTGCAGTGTAAGGTTAATATCTTGTACTATGGATGGTTTGGCAGAGTAGATGAGAAAAGAGGTGTAGTATATTTTGTAGTTTGGAGTGATCTATGATGGAATTATGGGAAGAGGGAGGGCTAAATTAAGTTAAGTGTAATAGGAGAGTTTAAGTATTGGTATTTAAAAACAGCACTTCAGGAGTATTTGTAATTAGTGTGTTGGGTTTTAGTGGGTGGATAGCATTTGTTGGTAATAGGAGTGGAGAGAACAGGTGGGTTGTGACTGGATAATTGAGATTATTGGGATTTGCTTGCCTAAAATAAATGGAGAGAGTCCCAGCATAGCGAGGGTAAATGGAGCAGGCAGATCCTAGTCAGACCAATGAGCAAAAAAAAAAAAAATTCTGTGAACGGGTAAGTGAGAACAACCCAGCAATATCAATGCACTTTGTTATTGTAAACGGCTGCTGCAGAGTATCGTTTCAGAACAGACAGCAAGTAGAGCACTCAGCCAGCTCTTAAAAATATGGCATGAAGTGCAGACTATATTATAGCAGGGGTTCTTCTGCCTTCTTGCTCACTTTGGGAGAAGGACAGTGATCAAAAGGTTAGGAGGGGGGAGACTAGAAAGACAGAGGATGAGGGGAGTGTAGCGAACAGCCATTCTTGCGTGTGTGCATCAATTCTGTTTATGATCTTGATGCAGAGAAATTATCTTTTGAAAAATAAATCAAGCTGATAGTAGTAGTATTTCTTGTATAAACAGGTTCTCCTTACTGATAATGACCTACTTTTTCTGTTAGGGGGTGCTCAGACCTTAGGTGTTTTCTTGCTGGGTTCCATATATGTGTGAAGAGTGATATTTCATTAGTTATAAGCCAGCCTGGTGGCGGGGGAATTACCAGAGTGTTCCTAGCTGTTTGGGGAAATGGCATGCACACTACACTGAGGGACACAGAGTGCTTCCACTATCTAGAGTATGATTTTGAAATTGTTAATTATTTCTAATCCACTGAATGTTGTGGGCACTTAAAAATCATTCTCTAATTGCATTTTTCAGTTTCTTACTCTATTTACAGTTCCAATTGTTTCACTGTGTTAATACTCAACTTCATATCTTGTATTCTGTTATAATTCTTGGGCTGTGGTTGAAATGGTTCTACTTTGAATCAGCCCATTACCCCAGTTATCAAAAATAAATAAAATAAATAATACATAATAAATATTAAATGAGAATAAATAATCACAATGCTTAATATTCTCAAGGTACAGGAATGATGCTGCACAAAAAAATTAATATGACAAGATCAGGCAAGGTAATTGTCAGGGTATTGTTAAAAATAAACCACTATGTACAAGAAATAATAAGCACTGGATACAATATTATTTTACAGATCCATGACCCCTCCTCCAAAAAAAGAGGTAATTATTAGCCCTACTCCATTCCAGCCATGATATAAAGACTTGTATCACCAAATAAAGAAACAAAGTGACTTTTATGCATGTATTTATTTGTCTGTTTGTACTTTGGTAACTGAGAACGTCTGAATGAGCCAATAGCCCATTTTCAGTGGAGGTAGGAAAAAAGCTTCACAACGCATTCAAAAACATTAAAACAATAGTAGCTGAGCAATTATGTACAAGGAAAGAAAATCTCAACAACATATTAAATATTTTATAATAGGTTGAAGAGTAATTATATATTGGGGAGAAATGTCCCACAACCAATGAAATATTTTAGAATGAATTGGACAGAATGTCTCGATAAATACATAAAAAAAATTTGCAATAGCTGATAAGTAATTATACACAATAGCAGAAAAGCCCTACAACAAGTAAAATTATTTGGGTGTACCTTACATACAAGGGAATAATAGCCCCCAAAACTGATTGAAATGCATTTACAGAATATTGCTAGGAGAGATTGTGATCAAGAATACAATGTGTATGCAAGTAGTAAGATACTTTGCAGAAGTGGATAGCCTATGTCAAATAAAGTACTACACACATATATATATATATATATATATATATATATATATATATATATATATATATATAAACAAAAATGTAGAACACAGCACCACAGCAAACCAAAAAAAGCAGATAATAGAGAGCAGTATAAAATCAAATAGACTTTTATTTGAACACAGGTAAGCGCTTTTGTGATAAAATTGCTTCTTTAGACCATACAAAAAAATCAGCAGCATCTCAAATATTTAAAATCCAATCAATTAAATATCTACCAATAAAAAACATTCAAGTACAATAGCCATAAAAATGTAAAGGCTTTTAAGACAAAAACCATAAAAGACTATTGCCATAAAACACACACATAGCAGTATACTTATTTAAGAAGCTTTCTTTCAGGACTGGCTTAACAGGTACTGATTCATTCAAACTGCACCTCTGTGTGCTGATAGTTTAAGAATCCATCTTCGTTTTTTCCCTTCTGTGACATTAGTTATATCACCCAACCTAAAACTTTCATAAATTACTTCTACTGCCATAAACTTAAACCAATGGTTAGTGCCTTTCTCTAGTATATGTTTAGCTAAGGCACTATAACTATGGCCCTTATTGGCACAATAATAATGGTCTCTAATTTGTTCCTTCAGTCGCCTATTAGTTTTTCCTATAGAAAATTTTGAACAAGTCACACACTGTACTAAATAAACTAAATTTTTAGTGTCAAAATTAGCTTTAACTTTAAAAACATAATGATTACCATTGTCTGGTTGTATAAATGTATTGGATACATCAATATATTTACAAAAAGTACATTTACCACAGACAGAGGTACCAAAACTAGTTGTTCTAATACTAGATTGCTGTAGTTTACTTGTATTAGAGAAACAAAGCTGTCTTTTCAACAATTTTTTATTTTTATAAACAAAATTTGGGACTGCACTAACAAACTCACATGGAATAGGGCCAGAAGATAAAATATGCCAGTTTTTTGTAATAGTATTTTTTATGTCTATGCTGTCAGTACTAAAAGTCATACAATAAGCTACGTTGCTATAACTATTATTATGGGCAGTCTTTCTTATGTTTTCTTTATGTGAAAAAAATGGGCGTCCACTACTTTGTCTGTCTAACTTGACCCTTTCACATGCTTTACTAACTTCAAAAGATTTATAACCACATTCTATAAATTCCATACTAGTGGAACACATAGTTGTTTCAAATTATTGTTCCTAGTCATGGAGCCTAGAAACTCTTAAAGGTTGACCTCTTACCACATTTTCAAAAATATGTGATGGCTGCATACTATTACGTTCAAGATAACTATGTGTATAGCATGGTTTTCTATATCTCTTAGTGTGCAGCTTTCCATCTATGCCCCTATACAGGGTAACATCACGTAAATCTATATAAGTGCAAGAATTTTTCATAGTAAACTTAAGGAAGGGTGTACTTAAATTAATACCACTTAGAAAATTATTTAAACTTTCAAGGTCTCCTTTCCAAAAAATATATAAGTCATCAACAAAACGAGATAAAATTTTACATGCACATTAAATTGTTCAACATTTAAGATGTTTACATTTCCCCAGTATGCCATGACCATATTGGCGTAGCTATTGGCACAGGACATGCCCATAGCTACACCAAAGGTCTGCAAGTAATATTGCTTCTTAAATAGAAAAACATTATATTCTAGTACCAGCTCTATAAGGTAGCAAATAAACTCTTTTTTCATCAGTGAGAGAGCCTTCTTCTTTAAGAAAAATTTTTACATAGGAAAGACCTATTTAGTTAGGTATAACTGTAAACAGAGACGTAACATATAAAGTTACCATAATCTCTGTACCAGTTTCAGCATAACTCTTAGGAAAAGAGAAAAAATCACTTAAGAAATGTTCTGTATCATGCAAAACAATAGCATACTTGTCTAAAATGGGTCTTAAATGTCTTTCTACGTATAAAGATGCCGGTTCGGTTAGCCATCCATCTCTAGCTACTATGGGTCTAAAAGCTGGAGTTACAAGATTTTTATGTATTTTCAGCAAACCATTCAATGTAGCTACAAAAGGATGTTCTACTATAAGATACTGGAACAGTTCTTTAGAAATAACTGTTTCTTCAAAGCAGTTAACAAGAGACTTAGTGAACCTTTCAATTAACTTTTGTACAGAATAAAGTTCTATGCTAGTATGTATTGTCGGTTTACATCCAATTGGTCATGCGGCCAAACGTCGATCCATAGGAATTCCGAACCAAATTGTCAAATCTCATTTGCGCGAGTGTGCAGAATGTCTTGTGCAACATCAAATTAGAATTTCCAGATCGCAAACCCACTGCAATAAGCGCTACCATGGGCCAGCATTCGGTATTCTTAGGTTCGACGTCTGAAGCTTTGACATTCCGCGGTCCTAGCATTCTGCAGTCGGCATTTTCACATTCGACCATCGGCCATATGTGCAAATGCATGTACACTGTATTGTCATCTCTAAGCATGGTGTTCATAGTAGTAACATAATACTCTTTATCTAACACAACAAAGGAATTGCCTTTATCGGCTGGTCATATTACAATGTCACTATATTTCTGTAAATTTTCAAGTGCTTGTCTCTCATTTTTATTTAAGTTATAAAACTTATTTCATTTATACTTACTACTGGTTTCAAAAAGATTATGAATCTGTTGTTCACATACATTTGAAAAAAATTAGTTTTGATACCTCTATCTGTGGTAAATGTACTTTTTGTAAATACAGTGATGTATCCAATACACTTATACAACCAGACAATGGTAATCATTATGTTTTTAAAGTTAAAGCTAATTTTGACACTAAAAACTTAGTTTATTTAGTACAGTGTGTGACTTGTTCAAAATTTTCTATAGGAAAAACTAATAGGCGACTGAAGGAACAAATTAGAGACCATTATTATTGTGCCAATAAGGGCCATAGTTATAGTGCCTTAGCTAAACATATACTAGAGAAAGGCACTAACCATTGGCTTAAGTTTATGGCAGTAGAAGTAATTTATGAAAGTTTTAGGTTTGGTGATATAACTAATGTCACAGAAGGGAAAAAACTAAGATGGATTCTTAAACTATCAGCACATAGAGGTGCAGATTTGAATGAATCAGTACCTCTTAAGCCAGTTCTGAAAGAAAGCTTCTTAAATAAGTATACTGCTGTGTGTGTTGTTATGGCAATAGCCTTTTATGTTTTTTGTCTTAACAGAAAGCTGTGCCTTTAAATTTTTATGGCTATTGTTTTTGAATGTTTTTATTGATAGATATTTAATTGATTGCATTTTAAATATTTGAGATGCTGTTGATTTTTTGTATGGTCTGAAGAAGCGATTTTATTGTGAAAGCACTCACCTGTGTTTGAATAAAAGTCCTATTTGGATTTTACACTGCTCTTTGCCATCTGCTTTTTATTGGTTTGCTGTGGTGCTGTGTTCTACATTTTTGTTCATACTACTTGGTTTGTGGTCAAGCAAAGCTTTACAGTCAGCAGGACTTGTTTTACCATATAACACACACACACACACACACACACACACACATATATATATATATATATATATATATATATATATATATATATATATATATATATAGTTATTCAAACTATTGGCTATATTGTCCTATAGAGTGTCCCTAAGTTTAGTGAGGTTTTTTTTTATTTTTTTTTTTTGATAACCTTTTACACGTGCAAGTCAAAATTCAGGTTATAATGAATAGTCATACCTAGTAGTTTGGTATGGGGATAACTTCTATAGGTGTGTTCTTAGAGGCTGTTATTGAGAAATTGCATTTGAGAAATGGCTTTTGAGGTGTGCAAAGGCTTTTGGGAGGGATAATAGCAGCTTTGTTTTTTTGGATTGAGTAGAAGCTTGGAATTACTGAGCCAGCTTTCAGCTGATAAAAATGACTCTTGGGTGATGTGTTGCAGAGTGACTGGGTTACTGGCAGTACATATAAAACTGGAGTTGTCAACATATTATATGAGGGATGCTTGACATTTAGTAGAGTGCAGATTGTTGTTAAACATGTTGAAAAACAGTGGCCCTAGTATGGAACCATGTAGAATGCTTGTTTTGATGGGCACTAAGGAATAGTATGAATTAATCAATTTAACAGACTGACGTCTATTGGAAAGGTAGCTGGACAGCCAGCTGGTGAAAGTGTTTGACAGGCCAAGTAAAAGGGAACTGTTTTGGAAGTAGGCTATGGGATACTGAATTGAAGGCCTTGGACAAATCTAGAAACATGGCAGAAATCAGTTGGACTTTGGGTAGGTTAAGTGTGTTGGTGAAGTTTAGGAGAGCTGCAATGCTATGCCCTGGTCTGAAACTATGTTAGGTGGGGATAAGGAGGCTATTTGTAAGTGAGCCATTAATTGATTATGAATGCATGTTTGAAAGATTTTTAAAAGAGGGGAGAGAATGGTTATGGGTCTAAAGTTGGATATATCATTGGAGTTACCTCCCTTGTAAAGTGGGATGATGTGAGATTTTTTTTCCCATATGGATGGGACATGTTACTCATGAACAGACCTGTTTATGAGAATGGACTTGAAAGGAAATTGAGTTGGCTGCTGTTTTTAAGAAACCAGCAGGAATTTCATCTGGAGCTAGTGTATTCAGTTTAATTTGTTTGAGGTATTTCTTGATTGTTGCGGTGGATACTTAGCTGAAAGGAGAAAGAGTGAGCATTAATGGAATTGGGAGGTGAGATGGATTGGGATGTGGTTAGGTTATTAGAGGATGTCAATTTTACTTGAATTTGGTCATGAAGTAGTTTAGTGATGCTAGAAATAAAGTAATCATTGAAAACATTAACTGTTCTTCTGGTCAGCAATTGGGGTTGGGGTTTGGTTGTGGTTTTGGTTGCCCATTTGAGCCAGGGTGTAGTATTTTAGATATGCTGGCCCAGAACTGTCTAGAATTTTTGTAGCCTCTGTTCTGCATATTGGAGAAATAAAGTTTCTTGTCAAGTCTGATCTGGCATTTGACTTTATTTTGTATGTATTTGTCTTTTTGAAGACTGTTTTCTGTTTTATTATTGAGCCATGCCTTTCAGACATTATCTCTATTCCTCATTAATTTCCTGGTGGTGGGAGTAAGCCAAGGAGCAGGGTTATTGTCAACTCTTTTAAGACTGGGTGGGGCTTATTGTTTAGTATTTCTACAAAAATCTTACTAAAATAGATAGCAGCAGCATCCAGTGGCAAGATCTTTAGATGTTCCAGTTGTGAGATTGTAGTGAGTTGTTAAACAGTTCTGGGTCAAACTTGTTCATGTTGTGAGATGATTTGTATGTATGTTCCCTGGAAGATGTATAATATGTTCTTGTGGCATATATGGGCAGATGGTCACTAAGCAAGCTTGCTAAGGTGCTGAGGGAGCTTATATTGTTAGGGTTTCTTGTTAATAACCAGTGCAGGGTGGTAGTTTTACCATTTTCAGGTTGATCTTGATAGGATCAGTGATAACTTGAGATAAATTGTATAGGTTTATACAAGAAATCATTATCTTAAAGGTGAGCCTCGACCAGTTGATGTTAACATTGCCTAGTATAACTGTCTCTGTGAGTACATTGCGGGATAACCAGGAAAGGATGTCTTCCAATTTGCTGAAATTATTTCCAGATGGGATATAAAGGGCTATACTATGCATACTGTTTTATGTGCATTTTGTTTTAGGATACTTAGAAGTAGTTCTGCATTGTAGAAGGAAGATATAGTAGATAGGAAGGATGAAAGGTTTATGCTACTGTGGTACATTAGTGTTACCCCTCCTGCTTTTTGTTTAATCTGTCACCTCTGAGAGTGTTAAAGCTGGGGGGAAGTATTTCTGTGTTTTTGATATTCAGTTTTCCTAGATTATGTTATTGATAATATGTCAAAGGAGGAATATCTATCTATGCATGTAGTTCTGGAATTTTGTTTACGATGCTTCTGCAGATTATGTGGAACAGATTGAGTGTTTTTATAGACTTTCAAAGACTATTTGAGACTTTTAAATTGTGTTAAACTCTTAAAAGTCCTTATGTCATTGGGAAGATGGTTCCATAGTCTATCCACTCTAACAGTAAAGAAGTTTCTCTTATGCACTCCATTGTATTTATCAGTCTTCATAAACTTATTATTATTTCTTGTGTTCTAGTTATGATCAGCTAAAGCAATTCCCATTGTAGCTCTCAACAAAAGGCTGTGTCAGTATTTATAAGTCCACATCATGTCCCAAATGTTGTATGTTACTGAACAGTAATATACCTTCTGGTGTGGATTAAAACATGGATTTACATTCTACTTAGCCTATATTATGAACTTTTTTGACATAATTACATATACCCTGTCATGTCTTACTGATTAGATATAATTTGTTTTTGTTGAAATCATTAACATCAAAGCATACTTTAGAAATGCAGAAAACTGCAGGTTTGCTTAAAGTTTTTATTCCTTGTAGACTGAAAAACTGGCTTCATCTGATCCTCTTTACCAATAACACTTTAATGCATCCACATAAAGCAGTCCTGTTTCTTCTTGCATTTACCATATAGTGCTGTTTCTACATAGCAGCTCTCTACAATTCTCTAAGGTTTCAGATAATGAGAAACTTTTATATTTTCATGTTTTACTTAGCATACATTCTACAATGTTAGATCCCAAATCAGACTTAAAAATTACAGATGTGAAAAGTCAGATTAAAGTTGAAAAGAATAAAAGTAATACAACAAAATGGATAAAGAATGGTAGATACAAATCAAAAATGTCCTACCTTGAAACTGCTTAAATCTTATGATTCCCATGCGTTCACCATTCCTGAACATAACTTGACCCTAAACAGTAACAAAACAAATGAGTTAATACACTGTTTCCCAGTTCCTGAAAGCATATAAAGATGTGCTATATCTTTGAACAATATTAAAACAATCCTGTTGATCACAAGATCTTCATTTCTGGTAAGGAAGGTAGTATACAGGTCATTTTTACAACAGAATGCATAAAAGTAGTAGTATCAGTGGAGGTATAAAGTTAGCCGGGTAACATTATAAAGTAATTTATCTGTAGTATTAACATTAAATTTAGAGTAAACGATTATGCTGTTTAGTCTGGCTTCTCACATGATACACTTATGATAACTTCAGGTGGAGCTGTGTGTGTGTGTGTGTGTGTGTGTGTGTGTGTGTGTGTGTGTGTGTGTGTGTGTGTGTGTGTGTGTGTGTTTATGCTTTCTGTAACCAAGGGGTACAGGGTTTAATTCCTTCCACCTCTACTTGCCAACTGTATGATTTTTGAGTAAGTCACTTAACCAGGCAGTGTTCCCAAGTCACTCCTAAAAAGAGACACGAGTCCAGTGCATTTAGTCAATTAATAAATGTATCAAATTCAATAAAATAAAATAAAACAACAAATAGGAAACACCATCATAGAATATACATTCAGCCAATAATTGTGTATACTTTTCTTACTATCCAAAGAAGTCCTATTTCAAACTTGTACAATTGTGCCAATCAAATAACTTTTTCTTTTTATAGTCAGTTCTCTCATGCTAGTAAACTAAGCACATATATTAACAGTGAAATTGAGGAAATTTGCCCATTAAAATAAATAAGTACATAAAACAGAAATTCTGTATTTGTCTAGATAACGGAATTTATAGGAAAACAATATAGACAACTAGCATACCTCTTAACCTGTTAGCACAAGAAATCTGGACAAAACTAAAAATAAAGGGATGGCAAAGGTCCAGATATAGGGACATCTTTTAAATATTGCTGTTATAAACTTAGAAAGTTGCTAGAATAATAGGTTTTGTGTTAGAGTACATTTTCTGAAGAATATGAAGTCTGAAACTGAAATGTCTGTCATTATTTAGTGATTTCAATACCCTGTTATTTGCCAGAAAATCACAAATTTTATGAGGAACAGGACAAATATATGAGACAAAAATCTGGACATTAAGGAAAAATCAGGACAGTTGAGAGGTATGATAGATAGTCATGAAAACTTTGTTATTTCATTTTGTTGATCCACCTGATTTTATCTGGCAACCCCAAATCTCATTCTGATTTCATCATAGTGCAATGACATACTTTCATTTTTGAAGCTGTAAACATTTCAGTTTGCTTGTTCATAGATTCATAGGAAAATACTAGGCAATGTGCCCTTGTGGGCCATTTTAAATGTAGCCAGTTTCACTTTTTATGCTTAGTAGAACCTGTCTCATTTAGTTATAGATTAGCCTTACCCATCCCAAGGTTGATCATTATATATTACTAACCCATCCCAAGGTTGATCATTATATATTACTAACCCATCCCAAGGTTGATCATTATATATTACTAACCCATCCCAAGGTTGATCATTATATATTACTACTAATGGGAATTAACTGGGTTCATATCATCGACAATTTGAAGGGACCCATGCATAGGATAAAGCATTTAGGAGATGCCTCTGTCCATTAGTATTACAGTGGGCAGTCCTGGGGTAATGTTTCTGTTTCCCATCCATAGATCAAAGTTGCACTTGAATATGGACAGGGATGAGCTTTGTTTTATGTGGATGGGGAGTCTATTCCAGAGCAGTGGTATCCTCTGTGAGATATGCCTGTCCCTCAAAATCATTCTGCCTATGTTGCAGAAGAGGTTTAAAAACCAGGACCAAGTATTTCTGGTGCCATCTGACTTGTTAATATGCAGTAAATCCATCAGTAATGGGTTGTAGGATGCCTGTGCCAGACAAAGGTCTCCTCTTAGTAGTCTGTACGATACCAATTATAGTGACAAGGCCTTGAGCTGGCCCATGTAGGTCATGTTGTTTTAGCCTTGTATTGTTTTAGTACGTTAGGTATGTGCATGTATGGAATCAATGGTCTGCCATTCCATAGGTTTATGAAACTCCCAAACTGTGTATCATTGTTTACAGCCTTACATGCTGTTTATGTGAATTGCTAGCTGACATCCAGTTTTTAGTATTTTCCTGTTTCCATTTACTCCTGTAGACCTCATATATTGGAAGTCTACCCAATACCTGGAACACTTCCTTCTTCAGTAAAATGGCAGGACCCCTGGCTGCCATCATACTGAAGGTGGCAATGAATCTCTAACTCCATGAAATCCTACCACACAATGTCCTGACATGCCTGCCAGGTATACTCAATGGTGTATACAAATCATCCAACTGGGCACTGGGCTTCATTATGTCAGGAGTCTGGCATGCATTACTTACCATTTGGCAGGGTCAGCTTTGCTGTGACACAATCCCACATTCACTGTGAAATGGGACAACTTGTTGTACCACCTGTTTGATGCAGTCCTTTGGCTGGATTTCTAGCTCCAGGACTGACAGCTATTTATTCTCAGGTGAACAGGATGAACACACTGCTTCTGCCACAGTGGGACCGCTGGACACTTAAATGCAGCAGCAATACTGCTTTTGTGACATTACAATCCATATCTCTAAGAATAGCTGGGATACATACAAAAAGACATAGTAACACTCATTTATTTATTTCACATTTATTAACCGAGTTGATCCAACTGAGCACAGGCCCATTTTCAGTGGAGACCCAAGGAGAAAAGCTCCAAGAAAAAATAATGACTATTTTACCTTATAGTAATAGGTTTCACAAAAAGTAACAAAGACAATTTCATAGTATGCATACATAGTAAGATTGCACAGTTGTGTACAAGTATGAAAAAAAGAAAATGAAGCAAAATACACAATAATAAAGATATAATCATGATACATTATACAGATTATATAGTTCAATAGCATTACCTAAATAGACCAGAACTAGAAAACATACTGCTCAAAAGAGGGAAAGACAGATGACAGAATAAGAATTAGGTGGGGTCCTGACAGAGGCAGAATCATGCTTTCTGGAGAAAGCTTTTTAGTTCCTTCTTGAAGCTGTTAGTTTGTGTAATGCTACACAAATTGGCAGGGAGGTTGCTCCAGAATTTTGTTATGGAGGATTTATATAAAAGATTGTCAATGTTCATTTTGAACCTATAAGTTTGATGATGGAATTTGTACTGAGTAAGGGACGGGAAGGGGTACAGTAGGTGACTAGATTGGAGAGAGAGAGACCATCAGTGGGTTTATTGAGAAGGAAGTGGGTTGTATGGAGTTGAGATAATTTGAGATGATGAGGAAATTCAATCCAGTGTAGCTTATTGAGAGCAAGGCAATGGTGGGTGGAATTAGGTAAGCTAGCTGCAAATGTTGTGATTTTGTTGTAAATTTGTTCCAGTTTGGAGAGAAGGCAGGATTGAAGGTTAGTAAGAACTGGGGCTCCATAGAAGAGGATAGGAAGTAGATAGGCTTGGGCCAGGGACAGTCTAGAACTGGAGGATAGAATTTTTTTATTGCGATATATGAGACCAAGTTTTTCACTAGTTTTCTTAATCGATTGCAGTATCTGTAAGTTAAATTTTAGCTGGCCATCAATTGTCATTCCTAGTAATGCTGTATGAGTTTCAACATTAATGATGGTTTTATTTAGGGAAGAGATGGAGAAGGAGAGCGTAAGGTGATCACTGGCCTTGGGGAAAAAGAGAAGGAGGTTTGTTTTTTTTAGAATTCAAAATAAGCTGATTTTCATTTAGCCAGCTCTCAAATGAAAGAAAAGATTGTTGTGTATGTGACTGAAGTGGTGAGATTGAGTTTGAGGATGTGCTCAGAGTAGAGTTATCTGCATATTGCATGAGGGTAGAGTGGGTAGTAGAAGAATGGAGGCCATTGGTAAAGCATTTAAAAAGAAGGGGTCCCAGGATAGAGCCCAGTGGTACCCCAGTGTGTATGGGTAGAAAAGTAGAACAGGAAGGCTGACATTTGATGGATTGTAGTCTGTCTATTAGATAGTTGGAGAACCAAGAGAGAGTTGCGGTGGAAAGATTTAAGTTAGCTAGTTTGTTTAGTAGTTTGGAGTACAATGCCATGTCAGATGCTTTTAAAAGGTCTAAGAACAGACATGAGATCAATTTGATATCTCTAGCTTCAGCAATAGTGTGAGCAAAGGATAGAAGGGCTGTAGAGGTACTGTGGTTTGGTCTAAATCCATGTTGGGTAGGAGTCATGAAGTTATTGTGGATAAGGAATTTCAGTATTTAGTTATGTATGCATTTTTCAAGAATACTACATATTTTATTCTGTTTGTAGTGAAAAGTTTGTATATACTTTGAAATATTTTGAGTATTAAAATGCTCTTTGTTATGGAAACAGAACAAAGAATACATTTGAAATCTTAATGTAAGTGAAAAAAAATGGTAAAATAATGGTTCACAAAATCACACACTATCTGAAATACAGTGCAGTAAAATATTTACTATGTTTCTTCTCTTTTGCACCATACCCTGTAAAACATTATCCTAACATGCAACATTATAGTTATTATTCCTCATGTATGTTAGATGCATTTAGCCATTTTTCTCATAGGAATGTTTATTATAGGTTCATAGGTTGTTACTAGGCTAATAACCACTAGGGACTTTACAAGCCTAGACATGCCACACCCAATACCATTTGGGTTCCAAGTATCAAAAGGTGGGGACACGTTATTAGGCAGCTAGTTAAGGATTTTTAGGGGGGGTTGTTAGTTAGGATAATACTTTTCTTATTGATGGCAGCTGTCCATAAGGGACATGGGGGCCAGACTGGAGCTAAATGTATTATTTCCTATCCAACTGTCAAGGTTTTGTTTGAACAGGGTCAGGGATGAACTCTGTTTTACATGGATGGGGAGCCTATTTCATAGGGCTGGGATCCCTTGGGACACTTATCTGTCCCTCCAGAATGTTTCAATATATAACATAATGTGTCACAAATATTTTGTAGTAATAAATATAAAACAAAAATAAATGATACACAATACTGACACCCATCACAATAAGCAACTAGAGTAAAAACATATAGAACACATTTGAGAAACTAGAATAAAATATCCTTAAACTCACTAATACAGACTGTAAAGCATTTAAATGAATTACAGAGAAAATCTCTGCTAGTGAAAATTTAACACACATATGGGAAAATTCTAAAATAATATTTTGCAGAAAAAAAATCACCAAAACAATTTTTTGTATATCTATGTGCCCATGGATACTTAATACTAAGTAGAAACTTTGTTTAGTACATTGGGCATCTCAGACTATGTTCTCTAGGTGCTTTTCACTTCATATAACTGTTTTAAGAGTTAACATCTTAGTTATAGACTGTGGAAACTATCATTCCATATACATACAGTAGACAGAGGTACAGATTTTGACTTTCACTATGTTAACTAATAAGGAATTAACTTTACACAAATTCAAAATGTTTTAATTATTTTTTTAATGTTTGTTAGTGAAGAGTTAGTGCTACCTACTGTTAACAGACATTCCGGAAAAAATGGAGTTTCAGAAGTATACAGATTATTTATATTAAATCCTGCTGTATTGTTGCTAAGTTTTATGTAACTGGCTAGAAGCTCAACAACCAAAGCAAGTAATAATGGGACAAGGGGCAACCTTGTTTTTTGCCCTGGCTTATTGTTATTGACTGAGAAATAAAGATCCAAGTTTAGCATATGAGAATGACATTTTGATAAAGATGATTAAAATGTTATGTAAAATTACTTAGAAATCTGTACATTGCTAATACTTTATTTGAATATGATCAGTTTGCTGATAAATAACATTTTATCTAGATCTATGATAATTATACATAGTTCTCATAATCAACTAATTTAATTATTATTTTGATGTTATCTTGTGTTTGTGTATTTAATATAAAGCCAGTTTGGACTTCCTCTATTAGTGTAGATAATTTTTAATTTATTGGCTTGGATTGACATAATGTTTAATCAAACAGTCAACAATTAAACAAGTCTATTTGAAAAGCACAGAGTTGGATCTTTATTCTGTTTTAATAAGGAATGACTTATTGTTTGTTTCCATGACGGAGGTATGTTAAATGTAATATTAATTTCTATGAATATTGCCTGTAGATAAAACATTGTGAGGAATTATTTTATATTGTTCAGAAATTATGGCATAATTACCAGAAGATTTAGTTTTCTTCAGCCTTATAATTTGTTCCTTTCTATAGTAGAAATAGTGGTTATGTTCCTTATTGTCTCCAAAAATATTTTTGAATGTTCTTATTTAAAAAGGCATACATTTTTTTCATTTTTTACTTTAATGTTTTCTGCATTCATTTTTGTGTGGTGTTTTAACAGTCAAGGATTTCTTTCAATTATGTCAACTTTCTATTACTGTAAAGGACAGACATATTGTTGAGGTGGCTGGTTGCTATCATTTTGGATTTAAGAGCTCAATTATGTAAGCCTTAAGGAGTTACAGAATAAGAATGTAGTTTTAACTTTTTTTTTAATTAATGGAAATCTCATGCTATAGGACCTTCTGAAACTTTTTTCCATTTCTGATAATAGGCCTTGTTTTCTTTGTTATATTTTTAACTTTATTTTGTCTATCTTTCCTTGTAATTCCAATAAGTATTTATCTTGTTACTTTCTCTTGTTATAATACCAAGTACAGACGTTGCTATATAAGTAAATTTTCATTAAATCCCAGAGAGTCACATCAGAAACTTTACCATAAATGTGCTTATAGTTGATGCACAGAAAGCTTTTGATAGCGTTGATATAGACTTTTTGTTTGAAATGTTACCATATTTTAATATATCTCATGAGTTTGTTGAAGTCTTAAAAATTCTATATAGTAATCCTTACACCACATTGTATATAAATAGAATTTTTTCTAAAAGAATACCAATCAAAAATGGAACACGTCAGGGTTGTCCTCTGTCGCCTTTATTATTTAATATATACATCGAACTGTTATTCCTATACATTAAAGAGAATATATACCACAATGCCCCACTAGTTTACGTAACAAAAATATCAATGGCAGCGTTCACAGACGACCTGAATATTTATTGTACAACTCCAGTTTCAGACACTAAAAAGTTACTAAAAGCGATAGAGAATTTTTCAGAAGTTTCCAACTATAAAATTAATCTAAAAAAACCTAGTATTTTCCCATTGAGAACTCCCAAACCCTTTTCACTGTTGCCTCTGGTGGGACAAATAATGTGTAAAGATAATATTAAATACTTGGGTATTGGCTTCACTACGGATGATAAGGATTTTTATGTTACCAATATTAAAACAGTTTGGGATCAAATAGTATCTGATTTGGGGAGATGGAAGAATTTACAACTACCAGTATTATCAAAGGTATCAGTTATCAAAATTAATATATTACCATGATTATTATACATTTTCAGATCTGCTCAGGTAGTAATTTCAAAAACATTTTTTAAACGAATTCACAAAGAATTAGCTAAATTTATTTGGGAGCCGAAGAAAACAAGGATTTCATATGAAAAATTAATAACTCCAAAACATAGAGGTGGATTGGAGTTACCAAATTTTGAAACTTACTATTTTATAGTAAATTCAAACAGGCTTCTAAGAATCGCTAATTATAATATAACTAGCACTAAATGGATTCCTACCTGGGTAGTTCTGAATTATAAATATATTTTACATTTGAATATTAATCCTAGAGCCATACCCTTTTTAGGTAAAGAAACTTTGAAACTATATGGGTTAATGGATCACATTAAACTATATGTAACATCCCTACAAACCTTATTTCAATCATTAGATCTTGCTCAATATATGATGGCTTATCAACCCTTTCATAGAAACCCTAACCTGAGACTAAATAATAAATTAATTGATCTTAAAGAATTCCCCTTAATAATCAAGTTAACTTTAATAGATATTTATACACTTCTTAAATGCTCAGCTAATCAGATAAGAAAAGAATTAAATTTAACTAAAAATTATCTCGTTATTGAAAGAGAAATTAGGGAACTTTCTATAAGTTACTTTAAAATGTTTAAACCCAGAGAAGAGAATATAATTAAATGCTCAAATTTGTGGCAAGCTCTCCAACAAGATATTAAATTTATAACAGCAGCTAATAATTTAATAAAGGAGTTTAAATTCCATGATAAAGTTCTTGTTTCAAAATATTGGAAAGAGAAAATGCTAGAGATAGAAGACAGTCATATGATAAAAGCAATCGACTTGACTATAAAATCTATTTCTCTTCAAAAACTGATGTATACCCAGTTGATGATATGGAATAATGCGTATTATACACACCTTAGCCTGCATAAATTTAATTCCAAAAATTTACCAGTTTGTCCATACTGCAAGGATCAATCTGCTGATCTTCTTCATATGTCCTGGAGTTGCAAATGCATATACAAACTTTGGAACTCACTTAAGATACAACTTCAGAAGATGGGTTACCAAAGTTCAACATTGTCATGGGAATTCATGATTTTACATATTCCCCCCAAATAACTTTCTAAATCTCAATGTATTGTATTAATCAATATTTTCTTATTAATGAAGCTATACATAGCTACTAATTGGTTAGACCCATCCAAAACATCATGGAATAATTTTAGAGTATTAGCAATAAGGCATATAGTAGCTCACAAACTACTTTTGAACCAACATAATAAAAATATTAACAATCCAAAAATATGGGAACAAGTATTTAATATTGTATTAGCGTATCATCTTATATTTGAATTTAACAAGAATTTCTACCCTTTTAAGAGACTCTGTAACAGCAACTTTTCATTACTCTAATTGATCTTAACCACTTTTATACTCTTTGTGTATAATTCAATGTGTTACTTGGAAGCATTTATGTAAATATTGTATATATGTTATGGAGTTAGTGTTAGTTACATTTGTTGGTAGTTTTTTTTCTTAATTTTCTGTATTGTTTTACTTTTGTATGGAATATAAGAAAACAATAAAAATTATTATTGAAAAAAAAAAGAAACTTCACCATAAATATTAAAGTTTAAGAACTGCTGTATTTCTTTCAGAAACTACTTCTTAAAGTCTTTTAACTTTATTATATAAGCTAGCAGTCCATTAAATAAAGCCACTTTTCTTGGATTTATCATTAACGCATACGTAATTGTATTGTGATCTGATAAAGTACATGCTATCAGCTTTACATTTCCTATTTTAGAAACCAAATCATTTGAAATATATACTTTATTAATTCTTGACTGCATACCAAATCTATAAAAGTAATGTGTAAACCAAAGAAATTGATTCAAGAAAGTTATTGACATCTGTAATATTAAGTGAGTCCATAAAGTTTATTAAAGGCTTAGCTGATTCCGACATTCTAGATTTGTTAATTGTACTAGTATAATTTCTTTAAGTGTACAGTTAAAGCCTCCTGCTATTATTACAAACATTTTTGGATACTTCTCAAAAAAATGTAACTCCACTTCCCAGAATCTAGTACAGATTTGTTAACACTAACATTCTGTTTTGATATTCAGTAATGACCATGCATACCTTTTTCATCACAGCATGAGTCACTAGGCCCAGGCATTATGGAAAACATTCTTCATAGTATTGCTGTACCTCTTCTCCTTTCTTTAAAACTTGACTTTGCCAGTACTGTATATTCCTTTGTATTTATTCTATTAATATGACCTTGCAATAAATGAGTTTCTTGTAAAAAATAAAAATAAAAAAAACACTTGTATTTTAAACCTTTTTAAATATTTAAAAAAATGCCTCTTTTATTTCCACTGTTGAGGTCATTTGCTTTTAAAGAAGCACATTTTGAAGAAGACATCTTATGTCAGCCACACACATATTGCTATTACTAATTACTGTTCTATGATTCCCCACAGTAAGATAGACCCTTAGAATAATAGTTGTATGCAAAAAGGAAAACTATTGACTGAATGCTCATTTTGACAAAGACACAAAATGCAAAGAGTCAATATTAAAGTTAACCAAACTACAAGTAAACCAGTCTCTTTCCATGGAACTTAAAGTTCTTATTTTGAAAAGAAATCCCAGTCAAACTATTCTTCTAATTCTCTTTTGCTTTCTGATGCTAGTTGTCTTTAATTAAAATATATAGACTGCTATAAATATCATGAAAGAAATGCTTTATATAGACTACATACAATGGCAAAAAGAAGAAAGCATTTTGATGTTTATTATCATGTAATAGCTTATATTCATTTAAACATGTTTACTCTTTAGTGTTATGCGTATTTATCAGGTATGCAGCCAAGGGAACCATTGAGGAGACTATCCCAGTTTCCCAAAACCCCCAGAATAATGTCTAGCCAATGAACCCACTCAGAGTCACACAGCAGGCAGATGAGGGCCATGACCACAAAAAAACAAAAAAACAGCCCATCAACAGTTCACAGTTTCTATCCATTGTACTAATCATTAGACCTCAAACTCTTCTCTTCACTCATCAAAAACTTCCTCACAACTGTTCAGGTTCTACAGGCAAAGTCATATGCCACCTAATCTGATATCTGAAGCCACCACCAAGCACTATTTATGTGAAGCTGAAGGAACCTATATAACAATCCTTTGATAACCCTATCTGAATGCCCAAAGAACATATATTCCCTCTTCACTTAATATGTACCAGAAATATTTTACAAAAAAAAATGTTTTCAAGTTTATCTTCCCATCATCATATAATATTTTGCATCCATTCAAACATGTGTTTAATCTCTAAGTTCATAGGTAGTCACTAGGCATGCAGTCAAGTAAACCACTGAGAAAACTATCCCAACCTCTCAAAACCCGAGAGCACAGTTCAATCAAATAACCTGTCAGAGTCACAGGGTAGGCAGATGATGGCTGTATGAATCAAACACCAAACCACAAGAAAGAGCCTGTCATCAACTCATAGTTTCAATCCAGTGTACTAATCACCAGACATAAAACTCTCCCTAACATTATTGTCTTTTTTAAAACTGTTGAAGTTCCATGAGCAAAGACACATGTCATTTGCTCCAACAGCCAGAGCCATCATCACCTACTATCATTTACATGATGCCAAAGACACAAAATATATAGACTGCTATAAATATCATGAATAATAACACTATCTGAATGCTCAAAGCATATACATTCCCACCTTAACCAATACATACCAACAGTGTTATAGAGAGTGAAATCTATTTTAACTTCATCTCCTCACATAGCAGTTTGTATCCATTTAAACATATGCTCAGTTTCAGGTTCATAGGTAGATTCCGAACAAGACATCAGAGACAAGCTCAGCCTCCCAAAAAATCCAGGGCATTTTCTGATTAAGTAACATACTCAGAGTCACACAGCAGGCAGATGAAGATTGTGGGGAATCAAACCCTGGACTGCAAGATATATCTTGTTAAACAGTTTATAAATTAAATCAACTGCATTAATGGCCAGGTTTCAAACTTTCAACACTCAGATTATTAATTTTCTTAAAACTGTTCAAGTTCTGTATGTAAAGTCATATGTTATTTGCTCTGACAATGAAAGTTCTTGCCCATTCATATTTATGTAAAGCTGAAGGTACATATATAGCTATGTCAAACTTTAATAACCCTATCAGAGTGCTTAAAGCATACGCAGTATGGCTTTAACAAACATGTACCAACAATATTGTAGAGAAAAATCATTTACTTCAATAGACTTATGAAAACCAAAGCTTAAATAAGTAATCTGGACTGAAAACGCTAAGGTTCCAGCCTTTGGAAACAGCAGAAATGTGACAGTACCCAAGTGTCAGCTAATGTTCACATTTCACACAAGTACGTATGTGTGTGTGCGTGTGTGAAGATCTTATCTCATCTTAACAAGTACATGTGTGTGAAGATCTTATCTCATCTCCACAATTACGTGTGTGTGTGTGTGTGTGTGTGTGTGTGTGTGTGTGTGTGTGTGTGTGTGTGTGAAGATCTTATCTCATCTTGACAAGTACATGTATGTGAAGATCTTATCTCATCTCCACAAGTACATGTGTGTGAAGATCTTATCTCATCTCCACAAGTACTTGTGTGTGTGTGTGTGTGTGTGTGTGTGTGTGTGTGTGTGTGTGTGTGTGTGTGTGTGTGTATGTGTGTTTGTGTGAAGATCTTATCTCATCTCAAGTATGTGTGTGTGAAGATCTTATCTCATCTCCACAAGTATGTGTGTGTGCGTGTGTGTGTGATCTTATCTCATCTCCACAAGGAGGTGTGTGTGTGTGTGTGTGTGTGTGTGTGTGTGTGTGTGTTTGTGTGTGTGTGTGTGTTTGTGAAAATCTTATCTCATCTCCACAAATACGTGTGTGTGTGTGCGTGTGTGAAGATCTTATCTCATCTCCACAAGGACATGTGTGTCTGTGTGTGCATGAAGATCTTATCTCATCTCCACAAGTACGTGTGTGTGTGTGAAGATCTTATCTCATCTCCACAAGTACATGTGTGTGAAGATCTTATCTCATCTCCACTAGTATGTGTGCGTGCGTGTGTGTGTGAAGATCTTAGCTCATCTCCACAAGGACATGTGTGTCTGTGTGTGTGTGTGTGTGTGTGTGTGTGTGTGTGTGTGTGTGTGTGTGTGTGTGTGTGTGTGTGTGTGTGTGTAGATCTTATCTCATCTTCACAAGTACGTGTGTGTGTGAAGATCTTACCTCGTCTCCACAATTATGTGTGTGTGTGTGTGTGTGTGTGTGTGTGTGTGTGTGTGTGTGTGTGTGTGTGTGTGTGTGTGTGTGTGTGTGTGTGTGTGAAATGCCCTAGTTGCTATATGGCGGTGAGTAGAGAATACCACAGGCTTGAACCCTGTACCTTGGGCCCAAGTGGCAAGAGCATGAATTCCCTATCCACCACCATTTGAAATAAATTTGCAGATTTTTGCCTCATATTTGTTCTGTTCTGCTCATCATAAAATCTGTGGTTTCTGTATTTTTGTGTCTCTACATAGTCAGTAGTGCAATGGTAGCATTGTTGCCTGACAGCATGCATGTCCTCCCTGTGTTTGTGTGGGTTTCCTCTGGATGCTCTGGTGCCCTCCCATCTTACAAAGACATGTGTCTGGAGTGTTTCTCCCTGGGCCTCAGCTGAAAATTGGCTTTTGTTCCAAGTCAGACTTTCCTGGTTAATAAATGTTAAATAAATAAAAATAGCAAGCATTTAAATTCCAGGCTTCATATTCTTCAGAAAGTACATGGTAACACAAAACCTTTTATTCTAGCAATTTTTTAAGTTTATAAGATGGATATTTGAAATGTGTCCCTATTTTTGGGACTATATTCCCCATTTATTGGCTTTGTCCAGGTTTTTTGTGCTAAGGTTGAGAGCTATGGTAAGATGTGAATTCCCTGAATATGTTTGGGGGCTGTATTCCCCTATTACTGGCTTTGTCCAGGTGTTTTTTGCTAAGAGGTTGAGAGCTATGGTGAGAACTGAATTCACTAAATGGTAGCGATTTAAGTTTCAGTCTTCCTCTCTTTCACAAAACAGCTGATTTGGCATAGTGGTATGTTGCTCTGACTGTTTTGCACAGGGTCCTGGGTTCAAGGCTTGACAGTGAAATGTATGGTGGTAACACATCATTTTATTCTAGCAACTTTCCAACACTATACAAACGATGTTTAAAATGTGTCCCTGCTTTCTGGGCTTTTGTCCCCCCCCCCACAATAAATTTTGGCTTTTTTTTACTTCAGAGATTGTGCATATTTACTGATACTGGTGGGCTATAGAAATCTGAGTAGACTTTTATGATGGAAATGTTCTGAATTGGACAGTTTTGTCATTATTGGTGCATGCATTTTGTTTCATTGTTTACGGGGAAAATGTTCAAAACAATAAATTTAAAACGTCCTTTAAAAGTGTACTGTATTGTACAAGGAATATAATTTAATATAATCAGGAAGGTGTAGCAAAGAGAATTTGTATGTTTCATGTGCAAGGGGCCTGTGATTTGAAAACAGCCCAAAGTTAATTTTTATCTGCCACTGGCAAAATGTATTTTCTTTGAATGTGGGTCTCAGTGCTGTTTCAATGAATATGAGTTTCAAGGGCAGAGAAGTTTTAATGCTAAGTCTGTTTTCATTGTGAGACTGCTTTGCTTTGTTTAGCAGATATATATTAGTGTTTGTGCTGTAAAATGCAAAATAAAACTTTCAAATGAAGTCCAAATCATCGCAGAAGTAAAGAAGTATGCACATTAGTGTTTATGGTAAATTGGGTGAAATAGCCAAGTAATGATTCATCGGAATGGCTGCAGGGGTGAGGCTCCAGTCGACCATGATTTTATGAGGGGGGAAGGGCAGAAAATGCAAAGACAGTCCCGGCTGAACTATACCTCTTAACTGTCCAGATTTTTGCAGAATGAATAGATTTTTGCTTCTTATTTTTGGTTTGTTCCTCATATAATTTGTGGTTTTCTGGCAAATCATTTAGGAATTAAGTCACTAAATAATGACTGGCACTGAGTTTCAGACTTCATAACCTTCAGAAAAAATGCATGCTAAAGCAAGACCTGTTATTCTATCAAATGTCTCAGTTTATGCAAGAGCAATTTTTAGTACATTTTATATGTTCCCCCAATATATTTGGCCTTGTCCAGATTTCCTGCATTAACAGGTTGGAAGATACGTGCAAATAAATTGCTTTATAGAGTTAGGCATATTCAAACCTCTCAACTGTCCCTGATTTTTGACTCAAAATGTTGCTCTTCCCCTAATAATCCCTCCACAAAATGGCAATTTTGGAAGAAAATGTGGAGAGTTTACAATTAATAAATAACTGTAATAATCAGAGTTATAGATTACTTTTATTTTAGAAATGCATGTAAATTCTTTTATTTTGTCAGCTGCTCAAGTTAGCAGTACTAATATTAAAAAAGTGCCATTTCTTTGACAGGTTCCCAGCTGTATTGTGTGGCTATTTTATATTTTTGCATCACATTTTTGGTCCATTTTTCATAAAATTGTGGGTTTTTTGGCAAATTAGTGGCAAATCATTAAATACTGAAGTTAGAAAATAATGACAGACATTTGAGTTTCATATTTCATACCCTTCAGAAAATTCATAATAATGCAATACCAACTATTCTATTATCTTTCTAAGTTTATAAGAGAAATATTTAAAAAGTGTCCTTATTTTTGGTCCTTTATCCCACTTCTATGTATGGCTTTGTCCAGATTTCTTGCTCCGAGGTTGGGAGGTATGAAAAATGTGTCAGGGCTATCACAGTCGGCCAGAGACATTTCAAATTGTGACAAACTTGTTGCACCCCACTCCCCCATGTAATGACTCTGGATGTGTCCAAGCAAGGCAAGGAGCAGTTATGCAACGCAAATGTGCAGAGTATCCCCCCATCCAAGGTAGGCACAAGTACTACAGTGGCTTTTCAACTGTCCTTGATTTTGCAGAATGTTCTGGTTTCTGTCATATTTTTATACTGTTGATTTATGCTTATTATTATTCAGAAAGTGTCTGTTGCTCTGTGTTTAAGTAGCAATGCTTTAATGACCATCAGGTAAGCTTGTCTGAGATTGTAAGATGCAAGTAGGCTTTAATAAGCATACTTTTAAAGAACTGTCAACATTGAAAGCCTTTCTGTTGTTGCCATGCAGAGAATACTTACATAACTAGATAACGTATAAGCCTTGGGTATTGAAATGCATATGACAGTATCTGTAATTAAGGACAGGATTACATTATTTTAAGAAGCTCATTACATTTGTTGGAGACTTGCAGTCATATTTACAGGCTTTACCTGTAAACTAAACAGAATGCCAATATATCGTCCATAACCTGTGCAGTAATCCTTTAAGCAATGTATCTTGAGCTTGTTTCTTGTTTGCTTTTCATTTTTTACTTCGATCATGTTTTCCCCATGAAACAAGTAGATAGTTGTTGTCAGGCAGCAGGGTTTTTTTTGGATAAGAAACATTTTTACAATTGCGGGTATCACAGAGATTGCTACTTTCAGCATGTTACTTGGTACTTTAATAAAGCTGAATATAAATGATAATTAGAACTGCAGTGCAAGGTGGTTGGAGTTGGGTGCTTATAATTGATTTTGACTGGCATTCCAGTAATGTATTTAAAAAGTAATTTATTGTTTCATACCTCACAACCTTTTTGTTTCCATCTAGATATTAAGTAAGCTGTCATGCAGCCAATGCATTGAAATATTTTTTTTTTCTTTTACACTTCATTTTGCCTTGATTGGACTCTCATAATGATGGTTTGGCACCCAATGCAGCGTATTTAATTAAAGTTACAGTTTTTGTTGTTTTGAGCATAGCTCCTCCCCTTTCTAGTTGACAGCACCCCTTCCCATTGACTCCACCCATTTATCTGTCTCCTGCAGCCCCCCTTTGATTTGAAGTCACCAGCCGCCACTACTATTAATCTATATATCGGTCTTTCTTTACATTCTTTATCATAAAGCATAAAGGACAAAGCTTGCAAAGCTGTGTTATATTTAAGCTGACCAATTAAAGAGATTTATTCTTAAGATCTGTATTTTAAATCCTGACAGAAAATGGATAATAATGTACAACTGAAGTCCAGAAAAATATATGATTAACCTCTCAGAGCAAAACATCTGGACAAAGCCTAAAATGATGGGGGGACAAATAGGGACAGATTTTAAATATTGCTCTTAGAAACTTAGAAAGTTGATAGAATAATAGGTTTTGTATTAGCATGAATTTTCTGAAGGATGTGGAGTCTTAAACTCAAATGTTTGTCATTATTTAATGACTTCAGTTCTCAGCTATTTGCCAGAAAGGTACAGATTTTAGGAGGAACACACCAAAAATATGAGGCAAAAATCTGGACATTCTGTGAAAATCTGTACAGTTGAGAAGCATGCTACCATGTCTCATTAAGGGCTGTGGTAAAATGGACCTGTTAATGTGATGCAGTATTTTACACTTCATAGGCAAGATAGTGACAATAAGGAAAGAACTCTTTATTGGCTGATTTGCTTGTCTGTGTACTGAAGTCAACTACAGCTAAGTGTAGCTCAGCACTTCCTGCAGAAGTTAACTATGGCAGCCATTTTGTGTAAGCACAGCCACCTGTCTCCTGTCAGTCATTCTTCCACATACATAGATACACATTCAAATACACATTCAACAGTCCCCTCCTCTGCCCCTGCACTGACCAAATGTCCCCAGTATCTCTTTTTCCATCTCTAGGCTATTACAGCAAGTCACAATCCTACATCATATCCCAGGTTCTTTGGTGTCTAGTTGCTCCCCTCATCACCAAGTCCCTGTACTGGTTTAAGTACCATTATGGCACATGAGTTTAGAGTAATCCATGATGTCTAGTGTCAGCCCTACCCCATTCCTTGTACTGTTAATAGTGCCATTATGGCACAACAGTAGTCTCCCTGATGTCTAGTGTTCCCCCAATCCCAGATCCCCATACTGTTAGATGTGCCATTACAGCATAAGAAGAGTCTTTCTGGTATCTAGTGCCCCCACACCTCCTGATCCCTGTACTGATTTAAGTGTCATTAGGACACAGATATTATGTAGTGATCCTTGAGAGCTATTGGTGCCCACCATCCCTGTAGTGCAGTTATCCCTGGTGGCTAATCATCTTTCCACCCAATGCTATAGAGTGTGCTCATTAGTCTATGGGTGTGTGGAGGTATGACAGCCACCATACTTCACATTAAACACACACACACACACACACACACACACACACACACACGCACACACGCACACACGCACACACGCACACACCTTTCCCACCCAGTCAAGCTCAAAATCATACCCATTTATCCATTCACACACATGCAGACAGCTACCTAAACTCTTCGCTAACTTCCTTACTACTACCTCCCAGGCAGACACACATTCACACTCCCCTTGCATACACTCATGAACACATCTCCTAAACCTACAGTAACACTAAGCTCCCCAGCACTTACTTCTACCACAATGTATGAAGGCCATGTTCACTATCACAATGTGGCAGGAGTGACTGTGCCGAGATAAATGTCCAAGCAATTTCATGAATCGCTCAGTGTGTAGATGCCTTGCTGGAGGCAGTTTTGGGGAGAGAGAGAGCACATGGCTAATTGGCAACTCCCTTCCAAAATGCCTTATTGGCATACAACACAGACATGGAGACAGCACAATATGGTGCTGTTTGAATTTGAAAAGATTACCTCGTGATAACCTTATAAATTTCCCCATGTCTTATACGTAGTTTTTATACCTATACTACTCATAGGTTCATAGATTCATAGGTTCATAGGTTCATACTAGGCTATCTGCACTAGGGCAATTACAAGCCTAGCCAGAGTGTGTTTGGCTTTCACCACCCCTGGGAATAAGTTTACTGTGCCCTTTTTAAAGTTGTGTTTACTGTGCCTCTGTCTAGTAGTGACACAGAAGTGATCCCCGGGGTAAACCTACGATCTCCCATCCACTCGTCAAGATTTTTCTTGAAGAGAGTCAGTGAGTGGCTCTGCCTAACATGGACTGGGATTCTATTCTAGAGTGAACTGGATATACAAAAACACACTAGTTCATTGTATTAATATTCCATGGTCCTTTGCTAGAAGAAACAGTCTTCTATCCAGGTGTCTTTGCTTGTCTCTTTAGGCATGTATGGCTCTAGTCCATTTCTTCTTGGAGACTTTTTTTAAGCTTTAAGAAGGGTATCTTATAAGGAGTGCAAAGTATTGTTCCTTTTAAAGAAAAATTCTTAATCTTACTATAAATAAAATGTAGCATTTAATGCCACAGTTAGGGACTTTACCAGAGGTAAGGATATCTTCCTTATTTTTCATTACTTTCTGTGAATAGTGATTATTAAACATGATGACAGAGTTACCAGTTTTTATAAGGGGGGCACCCTAGTAGTTCTAATAACAGGTTTTGTCCAGGTGTGAGATGAAACTAACCATTATAGACCTGGAAGGACTCCTGCCTAAAGTGGAAGTTTTGTAAGGTATCTGGGAGTTCTCTCTTTACCATACGACAAGCCCTCCTGAAGATTTAGCACTTTTGGAATTCATCTAGGGAGGAAATTAATCAGGTTTCTTCTTTTGCTTTCTCAGGCACAACAAACAAACTTGCATTATTTTTCTCACCTGGTTTTCTAAGTCTAAGTCATGCACCTTATCCCGTAGCCAGTTATTTTGGTTTACCAAATATTCCGTGTGTTATTCTTTCTCACCTAAACTTTCCCTATGTCGTTTAAACTTGTTTATATATTGCTAATATGAGCATTTTGTTGTGGGATCATAGTTTTTGGAAGTTCAGACTGTTTGTTGTGATTCTATTGTATATAATCTACCTTTTTTATATTTTCCATTTTTGGGATAATAATTGTATAGATGATAATATTTTCTGAAAATCCTTTGTTGTAGAGATGGTCTCTTGCTTGGTAGTTTTAGAAACTGCCATCCTTCCAGTGATCTGTTTATTTATTTCTGACAGGAATTTTTTAAATTAATATTTGACTAACATAATTTAATCCTGAGACAAAAATACACATAGCACTGACTTGATCAAATTTAGAAACAGAATCCATTGGAACATTTTCCAATAGTACAAAGCAATTAAAATCTACTGTACTCAAGCCACCATCTTGCCATGTCACTAAGCTTAATCAGATTTATGATGTCAGGATTTATGAAGTAAGTGATGACATGCATCATGGCTTTACAGAGCAGACTTGTGAGACTGATTGTTCAACAGTTCCTGGGGTATGTGGTGGGCTCACCTTAAACAGAGATATTACTACATCAGGGTGTTAAGATTCAGGGGCATAACCGATATCAGAGCTCAGGTTAAATAGTCTGAGAAATATTCGAGAGGACCATCAAGACCACCTTACTGTCTAGCTATGACTTGTACTTATCCAGATGTCTCAGCAGGGCCAGAGAAATAATTAAAGACTGCACTCACCCTGCTTACTGACTGCTCCTGCATCTATCATTCAAAGCATACTTTGCAGAACTATGAGATTCAGGAACAGATTCTTGCCTAATATCATCAGGCTGCTGAACTCTAGTAACAACTACACATGATGGCCATCTGGGTCAGTAAGAAATGTGGTAGCTTGTCTAGTTTGTCTCATATTGTGCATTAACCTGGTTACTAGTCTCATGTAATACTAGTGCAATATTCACCAGGACTGTTAATTTATAGGCCATATAGAGCAGTAGCAATGCAGTAAAATATCTCTTCTTTCAGTGCAATACATGTTACGAATTCATAAATGAACCATAGTGCAATACTCTAAGGTCATTAGTGAAATACTCTAATGTTCACAGTGAAATACTTAAATGTCTCTCTCTGTGCAAGGATCAGTGCAATGTCTTAACCAAGTACCTGTGCAATACTAAAGTCTCATGCAAGTAAGTGTTCACTGTGAAAAGTGTAAAAATGTGTTTCTAATTATATGTAGTATTAGTCTGTCTACCTGCATGTCCATGATGTAATAGCTAGGTGTTGTATGTGTAAACATCTATGAAAATAGTCTATATGTTGTCTGCACATTGAGTCCGTAGACACGGAATTTCATTCCGTTTTTGCACTTTGATTTCTGAATGACAATAAAGTTTACTTTGACTTGACTTTGAAAAGTATCACTGAGTACATATTTAACACTGTTTATTTGACTAACCAGTATATTGTCTGGGCCCATGGAGGTAGTGTTCTTGGTATTTAAGAACATGTTCCTTAGTAGACTGCAACCCCAGCTTTAACTCCAAGAACTCTGCTGTTGCCACTTACGGGCATTGTAGGTACCTGCTTTTGTGATTACTATTATGCCTTGTTAAAATCTATTACAATCAGCTAGAGCACATACCCAAAGGGTGACAGCTGCAAACCTTCTTCCTCTTAGCCCACCCCCACCCATTTCATCCATTTCACAGGTGATACATTTTGCTTAACTTATTTGTTTTGTTATGTTATGTTAAGGTACTGAGCACCTCTCAACAGAGTCATAGCCTTCAGTCCCTTCCCCTCAATATTTATTCTTCACTAATTAAACACCAAAACAAAAGTGCAAAGTCTCAAGCTACTTTTATGTTTAACTACATAGCAAACAAAGAGCAAAGGGAAATACAAATGTAAAAAATTAATAAAAGACACCATTCAGACTAGTAAGCGGCATGTAACTTCTACCTGTGGTGTACTCTTACTGATTTTTTTTCTTAAGAAAAACCTACCAATCCTTGAACAGGGTGTTAGACCACTCCATTTGCCATCACTACTCTCAGGCTCATTCTGCTCCCTTACCCTACCCCCATTACCATCCCCCCACTTTCCTTTAATTTATACTGTCTACCCAAATACAAAACCCAACCCACCTCATCCAATTACCCTATCCCTGCTCCCTGACCTCACACAGCCCCACCCTTTTCCCTTTACACTATGTCTAATCAGATTACTGCTATTTCTACAACTCTAACTTATACCATGGCTATAATCTACCTTCTATCCCCTTTACTTCCTAATTTCCCTCACCTCCTACCAATCACAACTCCACCACTTCCAACCTGCAACTACTATTACACCCTCCAGTCAACAAAAAGAATCATACTACACAGGCTCTATCTCACCATCTTTATTCAACAGCTCCCCTACCCAACTTCACAAACACAAAATATTAGCACACACTCCCTTACCACCTAAGCTAAAGCTAAAATACTTATGTTACAACCACTACCAGTATCACTCCAAACCTTCCCCACTCTCAAACACACTTCTAACTAGTGGGAATATCCATCCCGATCCAGGTCCTGCTTCTACTACAACTTCCTCAACCATCCAAACAGCCACCGTCTAAACAGTCTCCCTTCCCCACAATCCAAAACATCTTAGTATATACTCAATTAACATACAGAGCCTCCCAGAACTACACTCCTTGATTACCCTCCATTCCCCATACATACTAACCCTATCTAAAACATGGTTAAAGCCCCACATCTCAAACTCTAAAATTCTCCCCCATTACAATAGCTACTGACAAGACAGAATGGTTAGAAAAGGTGGTGGAGTTTCCATTATGTACTCCTAAAGCCTGACTATCTCCCAACCCATAACCCATCCAGATCTCCAATCTGACAAACTACATATCTTAAACTGTCAACATTAACCCGCAAAAGAAATTTGCCTTAGCTGTTATCTATATCCTACCAGGTAATAACATGCCCATCCTTGAATCCATGCTCTCATGCTTATCATTCAATATCAGCTATGAAACCATTCTGTTAGGAGACATTAACATCTACTGACTAAAACTATGTACAACCAGCTCATCTCTCACCATCAACCTACATGGCTTTCATCAGCTGCTTACTACACCTACTAGATTCAGTCAAAACAGTAATAGTAGCTACACACTTGACTGGATCCTAACCTGTATCAAAACCCTACTAACCTACCAGACTCCCTTAGTGACCTTCTTCTTATCCGAGTTCTTAGGCATGCTGTTCAGATACCTAAATACAATCTCTATAAAGATTTTGCAATCTCTACACTTTTAACAGTGAGACCCTTAATCACATGCTAAACTCTATAGACTGGACAATTCTGAAACACATCCCTCTAAATGATGCTGTCCTTCATTTCAATTGCACTTTTCTCTCAATCCTTGACTCTCTGGCATCTCTCAGAAAAGTAAGAATCAAAACAACCCACAACCCCTGGCTCTCAAAGATACAGTCACTCTTATGAAAAAAGAGACAGCACCTGGAGACAATGGAATAAAACTAAATCACCTTCTCTTCTCCAAACCTGTAAACAACCATGTAATCTGGCTAAAAAAAAACATCAATACAGATAAGAAAAAAAATCTACTCCAATGCCCAACTCACCCATAAGTCTAACCCCCAAAAATGTTGGCACTCTGTTAATAAGATCCTGCACGCAGGCAACCCCTCTACCCCCAACCCCTACCCCAACAAGTTCAAACTGTTTGTTGCCATTTTCTTGTATACAAACTTCCCCTTAACATATGAATCATTTCTAACATAAATCTTTTTAAATCCAAATTCTCCTAAATGCCACCTGTCACTGAAATGATCCCACTTAAATCCCACCTAAACCCCCCTTGAAACTGCCACTCTTCTAAATTTATACCTCATTAAATCTATTCACAAACTCACCCACAATTGTCAGAACACTAAACACACACACGCCCACTCTGCATTTCATCAATACTCCCTCTTTCACACTCGACCCCATCCCGACATCTTACATCAAATCTCACCTGCTTAAGCTGAAGCTATGCTCCCCCTCTTCTGACAATCTCCTTTCTTAAACTAGCTGCTCACTCAGTAGCCTACCCTGTCTCTATCCTGATCAGTAGATCTATTCAAGAATCCATCTTTCCAGATATATGGAAATCATTCTTTATCACTCTATTACACAAGGGAGGCAACAGCAATGAACCATCTAACTACAGACCTATTGCTATCATATCTCCACTATCTAAATGCCTTGAAAAATCCATTCATAGATGGCTTATTAAGTACCTTCTAGATAATAACCTCCTAACCCCTACACAGCATGGCTTCAGACCCCCATCATAGTACATCTACTGCCCTACTGCCCTTCACTCAAATCATTGCCGAAGTTATGGACAAAAATTTACTGGTTTCTTGCCTCTTTCTTGACCTTTCTAAAGCATTTAATATCGTATCACACTCCAAACTTCTCAATAAACTATAACAACTCAACTTATATCCTCTACTATTAAATGGTTCACCAGCTATCTCACTAATAGACAACAATCAGTAAGATGGCAGGCTACCTGCTCCCATTACTTACTAATCCAAACTGGAGTGTCTCATGGCTTGATTCTTGGCCCTCTACTCTTTAATATTTTCATAAACCAACTGCATACTTCCTGTACAGCAGACTCCCTGATACAATATGCAGATGACTCTACCCTTATTACCTGTTCTGACAGTTTCTCTAACCTCCTCTCTACTACTCAACATAGCTTCCTATCTGTAGAAAAATGGCTAACCGAAAACCAACTAATTCTAAACCCAAAAAAACAAAACTACTACTTTTTTTTCCAAAAACCCTCTCTAATCTTAAAACTACCTTCACCATTTCTTCTCTTGACAATACCATCATACAAGCTGACCCACATACTAAACTTCTTGGTGTTATTATCGATTACCAATTAAAATTTGATACCCATATTCAGCATTGTTATCAAATAGACCATTCAAAAATTCGGCCTACTCTACAGACATAAAAAAATACCTAACACCTGACTCTAGGCAGAAACTAGCTCTGGCCTTCCTCCTTCCATGTTTACTTTATGCCTCCCCATCTTTTCACATCTACAATCTACCCTTCTGACTAAACTCTGTCAATCATACTATAGTGTTCCAAGATTTGTTAGTAACCAACTCTAAAAATCTCATCACTGCCATGAAGTAAAACAACTCCATTGGCTTGACTTCCCCAGCACCTGCTTCTTTCACAGCTGAAAATGACTCATACTCTACTCTTTAAGCCCCTTTCCTGTCCTGCTCTATCCTAACTAGCATCACATTATACCCCTCCCAGAGCTCTTCACAGTTCTGACCAGCTCTTTCTGGTAAACTTCTTTAAAAATATAGTATTTCCCATGCATGGAACAAACTCCCCCTTAACATCTGAATCATTGTTAACATAAATCTTTTTAAATCCAAACTTAAAACTTTTCTCCTAAATGCCAACACCTGTCACTGCAATGATCCCACTTAAATCCCACCATAATACCTTACTACCTCTCCCACTTTTAACACCCACGTATTGCAAGTGCCCGATCTCATTTGTATCTCTTTCTCTTTTTGATGATTAAAAACAAGCAAACAAAAATTTTAACTTTTGTACTGCATGTTATGCACATTATTGTAATGTTTATGTAAACTTCATTCTCAGGCCTTTTGTAAATTTCAAATGTTCTCATGCAAAGCACATTATTGTAATGTTTGCATAAAACTTAATTGTCAGATGTTTTTCTTTTTTGTAACTTTGTAATAACTGTCTGGAGCTTTTCTCCTCGGGTCTGCACTGAAAATGGGCCACTGGCTCAGTCGGACTTACCCGGTTAACAAATAACAAATAAATAAAAAATAGATTTGTCTTTTTGAAGTTTCTGATGGGAGTGGTATTGGTTAGAGAATGGGTGGAAGTTCTAATGGGTGGAAGTTCTGAGGGCAAAGTTAACTAGATTATGGTCACACTTTACTAATGAAGACCAGACCAAAGGAATTGGGCAGACATGGGCCAAGTTTGGGAATAGCAAGTCAAGAATGTTTATGCCTACAGTGATTTTTTTTTCACATTAGTCATTCTGTTAATTCCATCAGGAGCTTTTTGGCTTTACACTGCACTTGGAAGTGGTCACCCTGGCTAGTTTTTTATGCTTCGGTTGTGGTAAAATTTGCTTCCTCTTGTTTATTCTCTTAGGTATCAGATTATACCAATCATGAAGGGGCAAGAAATATTTTGATGAAACTGGTATAAAGTGCGGGAAGACGCTTTCCATTCCATAAAAAAAGTTGAAGTGAAGGAGATAGTTGATTAGAAAGAAGAGAAATTGATTGTAGTTCCATTATGTCAGGGGATTTTTATTGGCAATAAATCATGTGATGATGCAGCTGATGCAGATTACAGGCACATCCTATCCTCCAACCTAACCTTGTTTCACCTATTGGTAAGAGTTTAGGTTGTGGTTTCTTGTAGATTCTGAATAATTGTGGGTTATATATGACCACAGCAGTAAAGCTGGGTTTGGACCAGTTGTTATTGAGGGTGGCCTGGAATCTAGAGTGTTAATCTAGATTAAAGTCATCCATAAATACGGTACCCTGACTGCATGACTGCAGATGGTTTTGAACAGAATGACTATAGCTTCTTAAATGTTAGGAAGAACAATGTAGATGATGGCAAAATATATATTTTCATAACAACTATTGAGGTTGGCATAACAGTTAAGGTATTTACCTCACAGGTATATGGTGCAGGGTTTCAGTCTCACCTTGGGAAGCATGGCTAGGGTTAAAAAAGCTCCCTGAGGTAATTATCCTAGTAATCATCTATGAACCTATTGATCCCCAGGGCCCATGAGGGACCTACATCAGAAAAGGCTGGACTTGAGCATTAATAGTCCTCAAACTCTTTAGAGATGTTGCATTCAGATGTACTACCAAATATCGTTAGCTGCTATGTTAATTTTGTAGGTATGTATTTATTGCATTATAGTTGAGAGACTAGAAAATAAATCTTCAAGCAAGACTCATTATTATAGATAATTTCAGGTTACTGGAGGTAAAACAGATTTTCCTGGAACATTTTCTAAGTAAGCTATTGGAACTAGTTTAGTATATTTGGTCCCTACTCCTCATAGCTAGTTATATTTTACCATGTATTCTGTTCAGTGTTGCATTCATTCATTCAATCTTTTTGTGCCCTACCTAGTAACTAATTTGCCCATATTGCTGCCTGGCAAGAAAAGGAAACTGGAGCCATTGTAAATATACAACAGTCAAGGCAAAAAGGATGAATGGCTCACTCGAAAAAAAGAACTGGAGGTGTCACTAGCTGAAGTTGTTTGTCTTTTTGGCATTAGGGATCGCCACAGCAGAACTCTGGTCCACTAATGATTGGCAGTCGCTTTTTATGATGGCGAGTTTCCAGCCCCACACCCAACTTTCAGCAAAGGCACACCCATTCATGCATGTCTTTTGGAGGCCACTCAACCATGGGAAGGACATGCAGACTCCACACAGAAGGCACTCCAGCCAAGAATCAAACAGGAGAACCTCTTGCTGTGAGGTAACAACACTACCGCTGTACCACTGTGGATACAGGCAGCACTACTAGCTGAAGTACAGTACTTAAAGTATTGACATGGTCTCAGACATTCAGATTTTTACAGATGAGCTAAGTAGAACAGATGAAACTGGTTTGGTTTCTTGTAGCAGAAAGCGTACTCCATGTTTCAGTATTATTCTTGTGATAGATAAGGGCTGACTATTTATGTCAGAGATCAGGATACAGAATAATCTACTTCTGCAGTTTACAGTTCAGGAAAGCTGTTATAAAAGGAAATGTTCAGTGACATCAGACTTTCACTGTTAATGAAGGCTGAGGGGTAAAACTATCCCTTCCTAGAGATTGCCTATACGGTTCTTAAAATTAAGGACATCTCAAAAGTAAGTCTGCTATTAGACAGCAGCAGTTTTTAGCACTGTGTTCTAAACTATGATTGATACTGGGATATTCAGGGGTTCTTCAGGTTATATAATTATTTTCTAAATTAAACATACAATTATGAGATTTGGATGCTATGTTAGGCTGCCTGTCATTGCTAATGTTGTTTCTAGTAATGAAAATTTTATCCAGTTTCCCTATAAGAGTTTTTTATACACATTTAGATAACATTTGAATGTCTGCTTGCAACAAAATAAAAGACACTTTTGCCCTTTTGAGGTTTAAAAGTGTGTTCTTTGACTAAACTAGGCATGCTACTTCTCTGCACATCATTATCATGTCTAGAGACAATTTAGCAGATAAATTAGCACTAACACTAAATACTTTCAGACACCTCTTAAAACAGTCACATTAGCAGTCTTGCAAATAGGGTGCCAACTACCACAGCAAGGTATGGGGCCAATATTTACATATAAATTGTGATGAGAAAAGAAGCCAGTTAAATGAGTTATTTGTGGCAACATAATAGAAAACAGCTGTATGCAAGGGTTAATGAGACAAAATGATATTGTATGAATTACTATGTACACTTTATTTTAATTATAAATTACTTGATTTGATATGCACACTAAAGTGGAATTTGTAAATTCAGCAGATAAAATGTGCTTCATATAAGAAAGTCACCGTGTAAATAGAAATTAATTTTAATAGGGATTTGTCTGTCATTAGCTCTCAGAAACTGAAGACAAAAATACAGGCATGTAGTACTACCCTTTTGGAATATATTTTAAGTAGCTTGTGATCATGAAGCTCCTTCCTGAAACGGCAGTCAGAGCCTGAAAGCAGCCAAGCTGTTTTGAGCGAGCTTATCATAGTTGTAAAATTTGCTTGTCCTTCTCTAAAACACATATGAAAGGACAAACAATGAAAATGATGACCCAAACAACTATAAAGTTCAGGTACAGAGAAATCCCATTTCTTGATAAACTAAGCTGCATATTATGGCAGGGTATCTCCCATCATCTCCCTAAAAGTCTTATTCTAATGGTTTGCATAACCATAGCAAAAGAGAAAATCTCTTCCAGACAGACTTTGTAACCCTGAGCACTTTTTAAATTTTAAATTTAAAACCACTACCTTATCTCAGTCTATAGGGCAGCCATGGTGGTGCAGGGGGTAGTGTTGCTGCCTCACAGCAAGAGGATCTCCAGTTCAATTCTCGGCTGGGGTGCCTTCTGTGTGGAGTCTGCATGTCCTCCCTGTGGTCGCATCGGTTTGCTTCAGTTTTCTCGCATATCCCAAAAGACATGCTGTAGGTGGATTGGACACTCTAAATTAGCCATAGGTGTGAGTTTGTGTGCCTTCTGTGGAAGGTTGGGCACCGGGCTGGCAACTCAACACTGTAAAACTCCACTGCCAACCTTTCTGCAGACCATCGTTCCACTGTGGTGACCCCTAACTGGTAAAAGTCAAAAGAAGAAGACCTTATCTCAGTCTATAGTGTCAATCCCACAGCCACTTTTATTGGAATGGAAAGAAGCTCCAACAAAAACAATCATATTTTTTTTCTCCATTGCATTTATTTATTTGCATTTGTTTACCGGGATGTCCACCAGGCCAGAGCAAGCCCGTTTACAGTAGAGGACTGGGAAGAAAAGCTCCAACATCAAGACAGAGATAATACAGAAAACAAATTACAAAGAGGCAATACAGTAAAATAAACAGTATACAAATTATAAAATACTAGGTTACAGTGAGCAATATAAAATTGATTTTACATATACAAGACAGATGGTGAATGTGAATCCATGTCATAGATTAATTAGTGGATGTGTGATCATTGCAGAGTCTACTGGATAGAGGGGAAATGATAGTGATAAGAGTTGATTAGACTGAGAGTAAGGAAGAGGCTTAGGGCCTTTTCTGTAATGGTAGCAACATTTAATAGTAGATAGAGTTAGCAGCATGCTAATATATAGACAGCTTGTGTGTGGCTGAGTAACTCAGTAATAGGACTTAATAAATTGAAAGCAGTGAGTATATATATATATATATATATATATATATATATATATATATACATATAGTGGTGGATCCAGGAATTTACAAAAGGGGGGGCGCAGTCTGGTTAGTTGAGTACCAGGCTGGGGGTGGGAAATTGGGACACTGGGCTTGGTGGTTGTGGAAAGATCACCTTAAGAAACTCTGACATCATGTGTGAAAGACCACAATATACATTCAGTTACACATGATGTTGCTGTGGATTTGGTTCATAGGCGTTTCCTAGGCTGATGACCACAAGGGCATTTTTAAGCCTAGCCATGCATCCCAAATCTCTAACAAGTTAAAACACTCTTGATAAGTGTAAGCATGACCCTGGGAGATGAACCATTTACAGGTTACGTGTGTCCATTTAAGACACAGGTGCCAAATCAGGGATGCATTTCCATTTTCCCATCCAATTGTCCAAGGTGCACTTGAATTGGGTTAGGGAGGAACTCTGCTTCACATAAATGGGGAGCCTGTTCCACAGATTGGGTAGTCTCTGGGATACATATCTATCTCTCCAGCAGGTCTGATTTATATCACAGGCAAGGTTTAAGTCTTTAGAATGGGTAATTCTGGTGCTGTTTGTTTTGTGGATATGCAGGAGGTCCATCAGAGTGGGGTCTTACAATGCCCTGTATGCTAGGCATAGATCTCCCCTCAAAAGCCTGTAGGAACAGAATACAGGGATAGGGCCTTCAGGTGGTCTGCAAAAGATGTTTTAATTACACCCTGTATTCTTTTAGTGAGGAACCTCTGTGGACATTCTAATTGTTGGATATGCCTGGTTAGGTACATACCAAAGGGGTCATTGTACTCAATGATAGGTCTGATGAAAGCCGAATACAGTGGGACAATGACTTCCTTGGACTTAGTTGCCATACCTTTGTTTGTAAGTTGTGCAACATAGAATGATTTCCTCACCACTGTAAACACGTGATGATCAAAGGCTAGATTACTATCTGTGTGTGTAGACACGTGATGATCAAAGGCTAGATTACTATGTGTGTGTGTCTCTAAGTCCCTAACTACTGGGTCAACTTGAAGGGGTGTGTTTTCAATATTATAGTTACTAGGGATGGATGATTTCCCAAAGGATTCTATTATGCATTTCTTGGCTTTTAGTTTTAGTCCATGGCTCTGACACCAGTTGTTTGTTTGTGTGAGCCCCTCCTGGAGAACATTTGTGTCAGTGTGAGATTCAGTGATGGCTCCTAATTTGCAATCATCTGGAAATTTAGTCAGCCACAGACCATTGACATTGGCCTTGACTTCTGAGAAGTAAATGCCAAAAAGGAGCAGTCCAAGAACTGATCCCTGAGGGACTCCACTTGTGACTGGCCTCTTTGTAGAGGTAGATTACCCAGTTCTAACTTCCTGGGTCCTGTCTGTGAGCCAGTTGAATATCCACCAGATGACATGTGGGATTGTACCTAACCTCTTGAGTTTGTCAACAATGCACAAGAGGGTATTTTGCCAAATGCCTTGACCAGGTCAAGCTAGGCAGTGTGAATGATTTTGCCCTCATCCATTGCTTTGGTGACCTTCTCAAAGAAGTCCACTAGGTTAAGTAGGCATGATCTGGCCTTGACAGAACCAAACTGGGTTGGGTGTAGTGTCTGGAGGTTTACTATATCTCTGTTGATCATCCCCATGATAATTCTTTACATGGCTTTACATATAAGACTAGTGAGACTTGTGGGTCTGTAGTTTCCCAGGTCTGTAGATGGCCCACCTCTGTGCAGAGGGATGACTGTTGCCTTTCTGAAGCACTAAGCCTGTTTGGAGGCTACAGTTAAACAGTAATTCCAGAGGCCCTGATAGGTTATGTTTCATGCTATTTCGAAGGCATCCTGGAATATTGTCTGGGCCCATTGATGCAGTGTTCTTGGTCTTAGACAGAGCATTAAGGACATGTTCCCTAGTGATAGTAGGGGGAGTTATATTTAATAATATTTCCTGAGGAAGGTTGAAGGGGAGAGAGGGATAAAGTTGGAGATGAATTTATCAGCCTGGAGGTTTGCTATATCTTCTGGCTCAGTATAGGTGGCTACATTCACAATGAGCTCTGCACACAATTGTGTATTGCCTTTGAGGTTGCGGACATAGCTAAAGAATGTTTTGTGGTTATACTTGGCCTGGGTGGACAAACGTTCCTCAACTTTGGCTTTGGTAGACTTTATTTGTCCTCTGAGTTGTTTGTTTAGTTTGACAAGAGTGCTTTTATCCTACTGGGTGCTGCACCTCTTAATCTTTGCCATGATTTTCTTCCTCCTGTTATACAGCCTATTGATTTTGTGATTCCACCAGGGTGGCTTGTGTTTTGAGTTAGTTCTGTACTTCTTCCTGGTAGGTACAGCTGCTTCTGTGCAGCTATTAACCTGCTTGTACAGGGTTTCCGTGAACAGTTCTGTATAGGCAGAAGTGTTCTCAGGGTTTACGGGGGCTTGAAATCTTGCCAGGTTCTCACTTAATAACAGGAAGTTAGCCTTAGAATAGTTCCTGAATATTCCCAGTTGAGCTGGGGGTCCAGGTTTATTGTTACTTCAAAGGAGAGTATTTTGTAGTCTAACCTTACCAGGAAAGGCATTACAGTAGGGGGTGTGCAGCAGTTTCCCATATTAGTGAGGATCAGATCCAGTATGGTTGCACCCCTGGTTGGTGTATTGACTATCTGGTTCAGGGAGTTTGTGTTTACAAAATCCAGGAATCTCTGTGCATGTACGTTTGGTGTCATGTAGGATTCCCAGTTAATAGTGGGGTAATTACAGTCACCCATGAAAATGGTATTCGGTTGGATGGTTAGTGTTTCTAATAAGTTTAAATACATGGTATGGGTTTCTTGGGTCATGGAAGGGGACCTATAGCTTGCAAGGAAGTGGTACTGGATTTTACCTATGGTGATGTGAACATGGAGCATCTCACATGCATTGTCCTGTTTGACCAGCCTTGAAGTATATTTATTTGGATGTAGATAGAGACACCTCAGCCTTTAGTCCCTGCCTGTCAAGTAGCTGGCCTAAATGTGTGGAAGACATAACCTTGCACTGTTGGTGTGCTCTCCGTGGCTTTAAACCATGTCTCAGTAGATTTTGTTCCAGTCAGCTCCCCTGGACCCTCACACCATTGGCTGTAACTGCCTTTAAATAACTGACCTGTTGAATGTAATGTATTAGAACGAGAGCACTCATCCATCTACTTGCTTAACTGAATAAACTACTTGAAAGTCCAAGAAGGTGTCTCTATTCCTCCCACAGGAAGGGTATCAGATAAGGAGTCCCCCAGATCTGCTAGCTAAAGTGATTTTTATCTGGACTAATCCTTTGGTCTCTGTTTCTTGTTAGTCCTCTCTCCACTGGGTCACAGGTGGGATACCAGACCTGACTTGAGCTTTCTGGATTACCTCTAGTCTCAGATGTCATTTAGTCACATTAATATATTTGCCTGACATGCTGCTAATGTTTCCATGTCTCCAAGGACTCCAAGCTGTGGTGGATCATATGTTAGTCTCAAACACATAATTAATGTACTTCTGTGCACACTTTTCTTAAAATAGCATATCCTCTTATGTATCCTTATTTTCATTCATTCATTTCACGTTAACTAGAAAGTCCCTCTGAGCTAGAGGCCCTTAAGCAAAGGACTTTTGTAGTATAAGATTACACAGCAGAAGGCACACAGTTTCAGACCAAGTGATTATGTATATGGCAGTTACTAAAGAAAGCTGCATTGCTACATGGGTATGTGTAAATACAATAATTATCACTGAAGGACTAGTACAGAATTTGGAAGTTGGATTCCTTACACACATTGCAATTTTACTTTACTTGCTTTTTATTTACTTCTACAATGATTACAGATATTGAAATAAAATAGCACAAACACTAATAGCCATTTGCAAACCAAACAACACAGTCTGACAGTGAAAACAGACAGCATGAGCAGAAAACGTATCTGCCCTTGAAACCCACATTCATTGCAATGGCATAAAACCACATTCAAAGAAAATGCAGTGGAGGATTAAGTTTACCTTTAGGCCATTTTCAAGCCAAAGGCTCCTTACACACATTTTTACAGCCATACATACATGTTTGTGTTCTTTGATTCACCGTCCTGATTGTAGTAAATTATATCCCTTGCATAATACAGCACACTTGTTAGAATGTGGTTTAAATCTGAAGTTTTGAACATTCTAGTAAGCAATGAAACAAAACATATGAGCCAATAATGACAAAACTACCCATTTCAAAATTTTTCAACAATAAAAGGCCACTCAGACATCTGTCATCACAATCCACCAATATCAGTCGATAAGTACAATCTCTGCAGAAGTAAAAGAAGAGGTTGCTACTGGCAAACAACTTTACACTTCAGTGCTTCATCTACAAATACAGTGCCTGTTGCCCTTGAAGAATGAATTGCCAATGTAACATTAAGAAAAAAAATTGGTAAGCTGGTAATATAACAATATAGGACTGACAAACCGACAAGTATGCATCTCATACAAAGGAGGACACACTCAGGAGTGCAGAACCCCTATCCCCCCTGAAAATGCACCAAATAATCAGCACTCCATCCACATGGTGTGGGAGTAGAATCCACAGCCTTCTGTACCAAAGGCAATTGCACTACTAACACTGCTTTCAAATTCTACAGCACAGTGACTGCCATTCGCTAAACAAAACAGTTAGTTGCATATTGAAAACAGACTTAACATGAGCAGCAGTAAATTTCTCTTTCCTTGAAATTCACAGTTCCATGAAAATGTAGTGAAATTCACTCATAATCCCTTGAAAATGCACTGAAACACACTCCCTGAAAATGTATTGAAACTCAAACTCACAATTCTGTCAGCATTCTGGTAGTTAGTCTAGAGGATTCAGGCTCTTGTTTCCTGTAACCAAGTTATAGGGTCAAGCCTGATCAAGTTAATTGACTAATCTGCCCCTCCCCAACTAGGGCATTACATACCATATCTCCATACCTCTCAACCTCTTAGTACAAGAAATCTGGACAAAGCCGAAAATAATGGAGATACAATGGCCCAAAAATAGGGATAGATTTTAAATATTTTTCGTTTTAACTTAGAAAGTTGCTAGAATAACAGGATTTGTGTTAGCATGCATTTTTTGAAGGATATGAAGGCTGAAACTCATACGTCATTATTTAGTGACTTCAGTCCTCTGTGAATTTCCAGAAAACCACAAATTTTATGAGGAATTAGCCAAAAATATGTGGCAAAAAATCTGGTCAGTTGGGAGGTATGTTAAAAACGGATACTGGCTATTGCTCTTGTCACCCCTATAGTGCCTTCTTTAGGCAAGGTTCAAATGACAAATTCACCACCATAACAAGAACAGGCAAGCAAAAACTGAGGGTAATGCTACTCAATGCTAGAAGTCTAAATCTCAAAATGCACTCACTCAAGACACTCCTTAAAATGGAGAACATCGATATTTGTGCAGTGACTGAGACCTGGTTCAAGGCTCCAGAGAGCACCCCTGCACTACCAGGCTATAACTCATACCACACGTTTCGGCCATGTAACCTGAACCGTAACACCAAAGGTGGAGGTGTGTCCATATTCATTAAGGATATCCACACCTCCAGGCTAGTTGCTCAGCATAATGCACCCGAGGTTATCCAAGTGCAACTAACTCTGGGCAAAACTGCAATCCGAATTATAGCTTGCTACAGATCCCCCACCATACCCCAGGAATCCTACTCCTCTTTTCTTGATGTTCTGGAAAATATTAGGGTTCAACCAAACACCCCAATAATGGGTGATTTCAACTATCCCACCATTAACTGGGAAAACTACTCATGTACCAACTCCTTCACTCAACACTTTCTGGAATTCATAAATTCCAATGCCCTGGATCAACTTATCCACACCCCCACCAGGGACAACAATACCCTAGACCTAGTCATTACCAATATGAGTGACCAGTGTTCCACACCTGAAGTCAACTCCTATCACCCTAGATATCCACATCCCGCCCCCACCCCCCATTAAGAAAACCATGGTAAAGAATTTCTCCAAAGCCAACTTCATGCTTCTTAAGACAGAAGTGGTGAACTTCATGACACCCATGCAGATGGACAATACAGTTACGACTGCTGAATCCTACACAAATGCACTCTATAAGCACTTACACGAGTGCATGGATCTTGCTATCCCAAACAGAACCAAGACACTATCCTCCAAAAAAAAGGAAGCAAGTCTGGTGGTCCTCTGCCATAAACAAACTGTACAACAGAAGGAAGAAACTGTTGCAAAAGAGAGTGAAATACCATGAGTGGAGGAGCTCCCTGGTTAGCCTCAGTAAGAAGCTGAGATCCCTTATAAGATCCTCCAAAGCTAGCTACAAAAACAAAATTGCCACTGATTCGAAGGACAACAACAAAGCATTCTACAGCACTGTCTGCACTATTTTAATAATATATTTTAAAAAAACTTCTTCATTATTTTTGAATAATCAGTATATTAGAGGGTCAGCTCATGTTGGACAGTTTGGAGACAAAGCAAGAGAGACGAGATTGCGTTGGTTTGGACATGTGCTGAGAAAGGATGATGGGTATATTGGGAAAAAGATGCTAAGGATGGAGCTGCCAGGTAAGAGGAATAGAGAAAGGCCTAAGATGAGGTTTATGGATGTGGTGAGAGAGGACATGCAGGCGGTTGGTGTGACAGAGCAAGATGCAGAGGATAGGAAGAAATGGAAAGAGATGATCCGCTGTGGTGACCCCTAATGGGAAAAGCCGAAAGAGAATGATGATTTTAAAAAAACTTCTTAACACTGCATGGTAGTGTCTTCTCCTTGAGAACCATGCATGCGCTACACACACGCCACCACGGAAGTGAACATGTTGAATTAAAAAAAAAACCTTCTTAACACTGCACGGTAGTGTCTTCTCCTTTAAGGAGAACCATGCGTGTGCTACACACACGCCACCATGGAAGTGAACATGTTCAACACTTGGGCGCTGAATTTAAGCTATCCGTTCTGCCGGCATATCCTGCTGCAGCCTGAGTGAGGCGATTAATTAACGAAGTTTTATTTTTCTCCATATGACAGCAGTGCATTTCTTTGACTTATGTTTGAAACTGCATCTGTCCATTTGGTACCTACAAAATAATATGTTTGTGGAAGTCGATTTGTATAGCCACAAGGCATATGAAGAAATAAGGAGACTGGTAAGGTGGCACTGGCCACGGTTTTGGTTTGGGTATTTCTAGTTGTCTTTATGTTGAACTTCAGCGAATGCGATAAATGTGAGGAAAAGAAAGAGCAGTCATTGCTGCCTGCATTAAAAGGTAATTTCTATCTGGAAAGGCTTTATTTAGCTAGTGTATGACAATGACAGGTGTGTCAGCAATGCTAAATAGTAGTTAAAAAAGCTCCTTGTGTCTCCAGCCTAACCATTTTCAGACTTCTGAAGTTTTTCCTCATGTAACACCCACAGAAAAGTATTACACCTGCTCCATTTAATTTACACCGAGTTCCGCAGTGCAGTTTTACACAAAACAGAATTACCAGAAAAAAAAGTTAAGCCGGAGGAACGATAGTAAAACTTTTGCTCCCTCCCATTTATCCTACATATTATGTCAAAATCTAGGTCCATACTTGACACGTTTGTCTCTGTCAAATGAAAGTAATCAAAAGTTACCTACCTGATTTTAGTAACACGACATTGTGTGTATAACAAAATCACACAGTACAATAAAGTGACTACAACGAATAAATTGTGTTTCTAAACTGAGCATAGCTGTATATCGCTGTCTCATGCGCTCGTAGTTTCAAGTTACCAACAGTTGCCAGCGTAGATATTTTTTTTCACTCTGTAAAGGAGAACCGCTATGATGTGGAACTGTTTAACTAAACTACAGGCGAAGTCACAAATGACAGAAAACGTTTACAAGGAAAGACTGTCAGGTTCGTTTAAAGGAAATAGCTTTCTATATGTATGCCCAAGTGTTGAACATGTTCACTTCGTGGTGGCGTGTGTGTAGCGCATGCATGGTTCTCCTTAAAGGAGAAGACACTACCGTGTGGTGTTAAGAAGTTTTTTTAAAATATATTATTAAAATAGTGCAGACAGTGCATTTTTTAATTGAGTTCCAAACAGCTTTAAAAAGGGGGTGGCGCACGCCCCTGCGCCGATGCCTAAATCTGCCACTGATATATACATATACATATGATGAATCAGGGGAATCTATGATATAAGAAGGAAGATGATGATGTGCTGGAGAACTAGGTAGGGTAGGTAATATTAGTTTTTTTATGGTCAGTGCTTGTACATGTACATAGCCAGTGGGGGGGGGGGGTTAGGTGCTGTTTTAGGAATGTCCTAAAGTGTTCAGGGTTGCTAACAGTCCTGGGTGATGGTGGGAGGGTGTTCCATAGCTTGGCGATGGTATAGGGGTGGCACATTTACCCGGTAGATAGTTAGGGTTTTACTACATTAAGGAGATTGATCAGAGAGGTCTATTAGGGTGATACACGGTGAATATAGAGGAGAGGGCAGGACAGTTAGAAGGTTTGTAGATTAGATTATGAGCTGGGGTTAGTTGTAGGTATGTTAGATGTTGGGGTAATTTGAGCCTATTTAGAAGTTGAAGTGATGCACAGTGGTGGGAGGAGTATTTAGCGTTGGTTACAAATTTTGCCATTTTGTTGTAACATGAGACCAGTTTGGATTTGAGAGAGGTGTGGATGTTGGTGAGTAATGGTGCACCATAGAGCAAAGATGGAAGTAGAAAGGAAGAGGCAAGGGATAGCCTTGCAGTGTAGTTGATGAAGTGTTTGTGCCTGTAAAGGATGTCTAATTTTTGATGGGCTTTTTTGATATTATTGTTAGTATGCTGTTTAAAGGTTAGGTTTTTGTCTATAATGACACATTTATCCAAACCATTCTTCCTGAAAAATGCATGGATAAATGTATGTAAGCAATACAGTACTAAGCACACTCTGTGATGAACTGTTAGTCTTAGGCAAACCAGCTCAAAGCTAAAGTTAAAAATCAGTGTGGAAACCCACTTTTTCAGTGGTTTGGAATCTAATTGCACAATTCACGTGATCAACGTTATGCAGGCCTCCATTGTTTCCATGTTTTTTTCTTAAAAAGCATGACCTTTACCTGCCTAAATTGATTGGTACCACTTTCCATTTTGGTACATTTTTTAATATATTTCACTTTACTTGTTCTCAAGCACTTTGTGAACACTCGTGTAGCTGTAGGTAAATCAAAGGGCACAGCAGAATACTGAAAATGTAAACAAGGCCTAGAAAAATGTGAAAAGCATCTACCGTCCTTGATAATTAGAATGTTATGGTAAGCATCGTTAAAATCCAATTTTACTAGAAAAGTCAGAGGTGGAATGATGGCTAAAAGGGACTGTAGAGAAAATATTTTGAATTTTGATGTGAAGGTTTAGAAAAGAAAGGTCTATGACAGGCTCTCAAGGTTCCTTCTTTCTTTCTTTGACACCTGAAAGATTCTTGAATAGAATAATTTCCTACAGATTCTATCAATTAAACAAACAGATGCCTCAAGATACCTCCACTTTGCTTGTGTCACAACTCGTTAATTACTTTTGTCCTTTTTATTAACAGACTTGATCTGATGAAGGCTGTTAATGAAAACAACAAGTGAGTTGTAAAATAAACAAAGCAGTGTTATCTGTAGAGGCATTGGTTTATTTATTTATTTTTTTACCTTTTCCAAGTTCCTATTGTTTTTTTTTTTTTTTATTGCAGAATATGTTCTATAACCCCTGAGAGAGCATCTGAAATCGGACAGGAGGGAGCAGAGAGGTTTGACTTGAGTACATGCGGAGGAATTCCCTGAATGGAATGAAGGGTATCTAACTGCTTTTAGATCCTCATTTCTGTCTTCCTTGAAGTGAAGTAATTTTTGAAAGGGGGTTACATATCTGCCCAACTACTGGCCTGGTAGCTCCTTCTAGACATTTTAATTTTGTACTGGAAAACTTATACTGTTTTGTTTTGAACCTGCTCATGATGTTGATTTGAAGTTCTTATTTTGGAAAACAGCATTATTTAGTTTTCTGACTTCTGCAAGATGGATGTCTGAGCTACAAACTGTTATGAGAAGTCATCTCTATCTCATTTTTCACAAAGATATGGTTACTTTGAGAAGAAATCCTTCCTTAATGCCGAAAGACATTTCAGAGTTTACACAATGCTAGGCTATCCACTGCCCTGATTTCTTTCCAGAGCCTAAAAAATGAGTCAGAAATAAATTTAATATTCTGAATGTCATAGGCAAGTCATCTATATTAACAGGAGAAAAACCTTAAGGATTGTTGTTTGTCTGCTATGAGGGTAAGAAAAAAGACAAGCAGTATCTAAATGGACAATTTCTAAATGCTTGTCTCACACTTTTCCTCTAATACATTTACAGGCAAGGTCATGGCCCACTTTCCTAGAGTTTTGGCTATATCTGTGGCATTTTGGAAAGGGGTGCAACCTAGAAACATACTAGAGGTAGTAGCTTGGCCAGCCATATACACCTTTACCAAGCATTACAAATCTATTGTTATGGCAAGTTTACTTACACAACTGTACTTTATTCAGTGCCAGGATTGCAAGTTGCAGTTTCTTTAGCAGGTTTTAGATTGTACCAGTTGGTACATATTCAAAGGGAAAAGTCCCTTTCTCAGTATTTGAAAGAAAAGATTCTCCCCTTATGCTGTTTGGTTTTGTTAGGAAGGCAGCTGCTTTTATAAGATGTGAGTTTAGTGTACAGGTAACAGTGTGATCAGATTCATTTGGTTGTAGATTTGGTTGAAGCTTCCTTCCAAGAGTGTACAGTTTATTAATGGGGGTACCAGAATCATATAAGGTTATTTACTTTTTAACACCTTTATTGAATTATCACTTAAGACATAGGCAAACATACATTCATATAAAAGAAAACAAACCATATTAACATGTTCCAACTACAAAAATTATATATCACATGTTTTTATACAACTATCCTGAATCCAACATTAAATATAGTCCTCAATTTCTGTCTTCCCCTAAACCCCACTCATCCTGCAAAACATTATTATGCATGTACTGTTACTGCAATTTCCATTTTTTATGTCATTTGCTGCTACCCTTTTCTAAAGATCCCACTACCAGTTCATTTATTTCCATTACAATATTCAGTATTTCAAATACAGTTAGTTTAGACTTTGATTTCCATTTTCTAGTATATGCTTTTTGGCAGACACATGAATTAAACGGGTCTATATTAGAACACCAAGCATTCAAAATGTCAAGTGTTCTAATATTGAACCCTATCAATCAAAAATTAAAAACATTGAACATTCAGAACAGAAATTTTTTCCTAGGGAAAAAAAATGCTGTTCCAAAACACATACACACAACACAAGCACACCAAACAAACAGCAACCCACACACATACACCTAACCCTACACTAAACTATACATACACCACTAACTATCCACTTACCTTAACCCAAACCCTAACCCTAATGTCCGTCACTATCGCACAGTCACCTCACCTGCGCCCTAACCCTCACATCTACACAATTGCACACTTATCTGACCCGCACCCTAACCCTAACTCACCTAACCCACCCTAACCCTCACGTCCACACAATCGCACACTTACCTGAACCCGACCTGTAACTTTCCACCACAGAGCTGAAAATACCGAAGCAACAGAAACGGACAACCAAATTCTTTCCCTAGAAAAAAATTTGGTTTTCTGTTTCTTCGATATTTTCAGCATTCGCTGAAAATGGGTCGATATTAGAACACTCAACATTTTGAATGTTCGGTGTTCTAATATAGACCCGAATTAAACTTAGCAAGGCCTTACAATGTCTAGGCAATTTAGATCTTGTATCCCAGCTAAAAACAAACAAACAAACAAAAAATCATTTCATTTGTCACACCGATTTGCTCATCCAGTTGCTCACCCAATACTTCTGACAGAGTACTCTGTAGGGAATTTTTGGAGCCTGCCAACCCACTACACTCCCAAAACATATGTTCCCCATTACGTCTTTCTTCCCCATCGCACCTCCAACATTTGCCATCTGCCTGAGGAAAAATTCTTTGGAGCCTGCTTTAACAATATCATGCAAACACTTCAAGCAAAAATCCTAAATCTTCTAAACTTTGTTACATACTTGCGAACCATACATATGTTCTCCCATTGTTTCCTTGTGAATTGCTTATCCAGTCTCTCTCTTCCCAATCTTTTCTAACCTCCTCTGATTCATTCCTTTAGTCATCAAGCAATATTTTATATGCTCTATTAATTATGCCTTTTTTAATAGCAGCTTCTCTTCTAGATTTAACCAGAAACTCTACCAGAGCAGGTCTTTCACTTAGGATTCCCTTATCTCTTTCTCTTTGCCCATATTCTGATATCAATCTCTCACAGAGTAGGCAGTCTGGAGCTTGCAGTCCAAATGTCTTCTTGGCCACTTCCCAGTCTCTTACCTTTCCCACTACAGTTATTTGCTCCCAATACCTATGTTCCTTTGACATTTTTTCCAATAAATTCCAGCCCCCTTCTTGCCTATACTCTGCACCCCTAATTACAGTCATCCCTATCAGCAAAATCTCCTTTCTCCATTCTCGTGTTGACTCAGTTCTTAGAATACTTTCTGCTACTTTATTAAAATAGTATTCTGTATGGCTGTTGTTCTCTTTGAAGATCTGCATTCAAAATTCCACTCTCTCCTTTTTTCTTGAATTCCCCCCCTTTTTCATCACCCCTATCCACTATGGATTACAGCTTTCTGCTTGTGTTATGTATATGAACCTTAACTGTGTAGCTGTAAAATATCTCTTCAAATTAGATAATAGGTTCTTAGCGTCGTACTAGGCTAATGGCCCTTATGGGCCATTTTATGTCTAGCCAATTAACCCATGTGAGAATCAAACCCTGCATCTTGTGTCTGTAAAGCAAATATCTTAACCATTATGCCAACCTCTCCATAGTCCTAAACCAACTTGTTCTGTTAGAAGGATCGATTTATCCCACTTGACCTTTGATCTCTTCCCTTCTTATATAAACTCCTTCAACTCATTATTAATTATTGTCAACAACTTCTCCTTTCATTGATAAAAAATATGCATGACCTGTATACAAAACTAAAGAAACTACAAAAAATCACTGTTCGCATATTGCTATCCATATCCATAAACAAGAGCTTCCAATTGCTCATTTTGTACTATCTTCTGTTCAGTCTCTTCCCACATATCATTTGCAATAAGGGAATCCCTTTAATCCATACTCTAAATACTTCATTTCATTGTGCTCCCATAAATATGTTTATTGTTGGACCAACTTATATTTGGGTGCATAGTTTTACAGCTACAGCCTTTGTTTTATCTACATTAATTTTATATTCTCAAAAGGCATGAAATTGTCTCAAGATGTTCTAGAACACTGATATGTCCTTTCCTGGTTTTATCAGGTACAAAATAACATTATCTGCAAATAAAGCTGTTTTTTCTTGATTACCATACCAAGTATATCCTTGAATTTCTGAGTCCCTTATTTTCTTTGCCAATGGCTCTAAATATAAAGCAAATAAAAAAAGGAAAGAGGACACCTCTGCCTGGTTCCTCTGTTCAGACCGAACTTGTCAGATAGGAACCTTCACATTTTAATTTTTGGCTCTGATTTGTCATATATCTTCCTAATTGACCCTATTATTGTATCAGAGAATGCAAATAATTCCATTGTCCTACTCATAAACCCCACTTTACTCTGTCATATGCTTTCTCTGCATCAAGACCCACCAACAACAGCATTTTTATACACTCTGCTTCCCTCTGGATCATTGTTCTACTACTGTTTGTCAAATGTTTGCCTCCCCTCCTCAAACTACACTGATTGATATCTATCAATTTTGGCAACACCTTTGCCATTCTGTTAGCTATTATAGACATAAAGACTTTATAATGATGTTTTAAAATTGAAATGAGCTTATATGAATCTGGGTCTTATGGGTCTTTACTGTCTTTAGGTATGACAGGCACCAGAGCTTTCTTCCAGGATGCTGGTGTTCCCCCTCCTTTTAAAATACTGTTAAACAAAACCTTGCAGATCTTTATCACTTTCTTTCCTCCTAGACTCCAAACATTCATAGGAATACCATCTATTCCTGGAGACTTTCCTGCATATTGATTGTACATCACCATTTTTATCTCATCTCCTCTTCCTATCTTTACTGTTAATTGTTGAGCCTCATCTACCTCTGACCTTGGCCTATAAGTCTTCCATAAATATTTCATAGGTGATTACTAGGCTAATGGCACAAGAACCTTTACAAGCCTATCCAATAATACCCAGGATATGACAATATTATATCTTAATTTTCCAGATATGGGTTGGGATAGTATCAGGGTAGTGGGTCTTTGGGTGTTGGAACCCTGAGTAATTTTACAAACTGCCTCTATCCATAAGGGATATGGGCAGTATCCCTGGAGTAAATTTATGGTTCTTTATCCATTTATCCAAATTCTTTTTGAAGAGAGTGAGGGATGGGTTTTGTTTTATGAAGATGTGAAGTTTATTGTAAAGATGACGTAGCCTTTGGGATACATACCTGTCTCTCCAACAAGTTCTGTTTTTGTCACATATAAGGTTTATGTCCATTGAATGCATAACACTTGTATAATTTTTCTTGCAAATATGTAACATTTTCATCAGGGCTGGATCAGAGAATGCCTTGTAGGTCAGGCATAAGTCACCTCTCAATAAATGATATGAGATAGAGTAAAAGGAATACGGCCTTTAGTTGGTCTGCATTAAACATGTGCCTTATGCTTTTCATATTTTTTAGTGAGAAACCTCTAAGGCTGCTCCATTTGGTGTAAATGCCTGGTTAGGTACATGCAGATGGGAGCATTAACAAATCCTGCTGCGGAATGCCAGTCCATTTGCTTAATTGTGCTTGCACAAAATAAATACAGTTTGTTCCTTCCAGTTTCTTTGGAACAGCAGAAATTTTCATGTTTTCCCTGCATGTCCTGTCCTCTTACTCTACCATTTTTGAAACAGCTCTTCTTGAGCAGTCTCATACTCAGCCAGCCATGTTGATATCTGATTCTTTCACTTTTATCAGTTCATCTGAATAGCTGTTTATAGCTTATTCTAATTTCTAGCCTTTTGTTACTTGAGTTGATAAACTGCTTCAATGTTTTGTTTGTTTAATCAGCTCTGAGTACATCTAATTTATTTTTCTTCTAAATTACTGGAAGCTATCTCCTGCACTAAAGCTGGAGCCTGAACTGCTTTTTGCTAAACAGTTGTTTGATTCCTCCTGGTCAGTCTTTTCTCTTCACCTTTTCTAGTTGATGTTCTTTCATGCTCTCTAAGTTTCTTCTTTGCTGGTATCCAGGCAGTGTAGTAACTAGCCAGTAACTGAAATTACTAAAACTGGTAGAGTTACTGGCCCTTGCATCTCAGTTTTTTTCAGACTAGGAGAGCTGAAATTAAGCAGCTGCTGACCACTGTGCAGCCATCTTAGAAGTCTCCATATAGGGTTGTTATTATGTTTGTTTTGCAAATTGTTATAATAGTTTATCTTGTCATTTTTTGTTATATGTTTGCCTAGTTTCTTAGGTTTCTTTATGCTTGTAAGGCTTGAGGAATATTTGCTGAGTGCCATGTTTTTCATGCCTTATCTGGTAGCGTTAGTCTCTTTTTGTTTCATGTATAATCCAAAAGGCATGAGTAGCTTTTATTAGTTTTCTGTGTGGACGAGCTAATGACTTATGTCTGCTTCAGAAGCAGTCAGTGAAGTATATGTCAGCAAGCTGTAAGGTAAGTATGCTACTGGATGTTAGTTACACTAACAAAGCAATCATTTGAAGGTATTCTTATTGAAGTTTTTTGTTGAGAACCCAGTTGTAAATGGTGTTTATGGGTACTTTGGTATTGGCTCAGATTGCATAGACTGGGTAGGGGTGACTTATAGAATTAGATAGTATACCCAATTTTGCAATTTGGGTTGGGTTTGTAGTTAGTAGCCAATATAAAGTGCTTTATTTTCCTGTTGCTTTATTCAGTTACTTTATCCACTCTCATTGGGGTAATAAATAATTGTGCTACACCATGAAGGCTAATTTGTTGAGTTTGTTGGTGTAACTGTTTTGTGATATTTAATAAGGACAAATCAGGTTATTAGCCCTGCTCTTTAAAGCTGTGAATCCCAGAGTGATAAACAATCCACATAATGCCCTCATATGTTATCCCCATAATAGCCACTTTGACTTCCTCAGAAAACTAATACTCAACCTACTTCTATCTGGTGACATACACCCCAACCCTGGACCCACCCCTTGCTCTTCCCTTCCAGTCTACCCCTCATACTTCCCCAACCCTACAACTAATTATTCTCACATTCCTACATCCACTTCAAAGAACCTAACTATACTATTGATGAACATTCAAAGTATCATGAATAAAACCTCCTCTTTCCATGCTTGGGTATCTACATACTTCCCTTGATATTCTTTGCCTCGTTGAAACCTGACTCAAGCCTCACATTGCTGATATTGAAATACTTCCTCCTGGATATAATATCCTAAGGCACGACCATATCAAAAAGAAAGGTGGAGGTATAGCTATCTATCCTCTATTCTAACCAAACTCACCCTACAACCTCTCTTTGTCACTCTCCCAGACATTCATCCTGCTAATCCTTAGAGCTAACTGTCTTATAAACACACACAAAAGATTTGGTATTGCTTCCATCTATATTCCCCCTGGAAAAAACATCCCTACCTTAAAACACTCTCTTTCTTGGATCTCCCAAAACATTTTATATGAGACCATTATCTTGGGAGATGTAAACATTGATTGGAACACCCTAGCCTCAGAATCACCTAACTCCTCCATTAACCTCTTTGGCTTCTCCCAGCTTATCTTAAACCCAACCCGATTAAACATGCACACTAACTATAGCTCCACACTAGACTGGGTCCTCACTTCCAATCTGTACCATAACCCCTCCACTCTCTCTGACATGCTTAATGATCACCATCCCACCTACATACTTAGACACTCACCTTAAATACACAAATTCCATCAATTCAAAGACTTCCGTAAACTCTCAAACTTTAATCCTGACACTTTCAATAGCCTGTTCTCTTCAATTAACTGGTCCTTCCTCCACAACCATCCCCTTGAAAATGTTGTTCTTGCCTTTAACATTTTCCTGGAGACATTCAATTCCCTAGCTCCCATCAGGAAACTAAGAGTTAAGACTCAATATGCTCCCTGGCTCACACAAGACACCAAAACACTGATGAGTAAAAGAGATAGTGCATAGAAAATATGAAACAAATCCAAATCCATCTCTGATCTCTATAAATACAGAGAACTCCACAACTTAACCAAAAAAATGGTCATCCTTGACAAACAAAGTTTTTTTTCCATAAAACAATTAACAACCCTCACTCTAACCCCCCAAAATTCTGGAAATCTGTCAGTAAGTTGCTGAATCCTGGGTGTCCATCTTCCCCTAATCCCTGCCCAAACAGATCCCCCTTTGAGACAACTATACTTCATCGACTCTATTTGCAACCTCACCAAAACCGATACTAGTCCCTACCCCCCAACACCTATCACTACCAGGTTCCCCCACCTTCTCTCTTAAACCAGTCCTCTCATCCTACATCAAAATTCTTTTGTCCAAACTTAAAACATGCTCTCCATCACTTGACAACCCACCCCCTCAATTCTTAAAACTAGCTGATAATTCTATTGCTTTTCCTATCTCTATACTAATCAATAGATCCATCAAGGAAAGCTCAGTGCCTGATATATGGAAAAAATTCTATGTTATTCCACTGCATAAAGGCAGTACAGCAACAGACCCTTCAAGTTTAAGACCTATTCCCATCTTATCTCCCCTGTCAAAAATACTTGAAAAATGTATCCACAAACAGCTTCTTGATCCTATTGTCCAAGAAAATCTCCTTACTCACACACAACATGGCTTTCGGCTAGAGCACAGTACTGCTACTGCTCTTATTTCCTTTATTAATACTATTGCAAAAGCACATGACAACAATAAATTAGTTTCCTGCCTGTTCCTAGATCTATCAAAGGCATTTTATAATGTCTCACATACGTTACTACTTTCCAAACTTGCTTCCCTCAAACTCCCTAACTCTACTATATTGTGGCTCTCCAGCTATCTCTCTAATAGATTCCAGGCTGTGAAATCGCAATGCAACTACTGACCCTTTCTTCCAGCACAAACTGGGGTGCCCCAAGGCTCCATCCTTGGTCCCCTACTTTTCAACATCTTTATTAATGACCGCCACTCTGCTTGCCCACTCTCAACTATCATTCAATATGCCGATGATTCCACAATTATCTCCAGCTCTGACAATATCACACACCTTCATATCTTAACCCAAGAATCCCTCCACTCTATAGAAAGATAGCTTACTTCCCACCATCTACTACTGAACCCTAAGAAAACCAAACTCTTCTTGTTCCTCCCCACCTCCCTATACCATCACAAAAACCTCCTTCACTGTCTCCTCCCTGAATAATACTATTATCTCATCTGAACCCCATACCAAACTACTTGGTGTTATTATCGATGACCATCTTAGATTTGATCTACACACTCAGCAGTGCATAAAAAAAAACAAAAACTAGGTCTGCTCTATAGACATAATACATATCTTACAAATGCTTCCAGACTCTCCCTTGCTCAAGTATTTCTCCTCCCCACACTGCTATATGCAGCCCCTATTCTTACACACCTCCAATCTAACACTGTAACTAAACTAGTACTCCCCTATAACAAAATAGCTTGATTTGCCTCCAACCTACCTTAATGTACCCACCATAGTGTTGCTCTAAGTAACCTGCAATGGCTTGAATTTCACCACCAAATCTGAATACCACAGCTTCTCTTGGCTCATGCAATTTTACATCAGCCATCTTCCTGTCCCTCTCTCTCCACTCTCATCCAGCCCTATACCTCCAATCACTCTCTTGGCATCTCTCAACAGAACCTTTTGCAAGTCTACACGTCCAACAAAAATAATGGTAAACTACTCCATAGCTATTCCATAACAAATGCATGGAACAAACTACCCCAAAAAGTCAGAAGTATCACAGATGCTGACAACTTAAAAATAGCAATTAAAGACTACTTCCACAAATCATGGACATGTCTCCGTGCCACGACCTAACATAAGCTATATTTCTTTAACACTGACTGTTGCCCTCTCAGATAACACCATACTTGTCTTTACATGGCTTCCTACCTGTTCTCCTCCTTTCAAGTCCTTACTCTTCTTACTGTTTTCCACACTATACTACCTCTAACCATATACCTTAGTTGTCTTCTCCTCACAACATACTCTTTACCTTGTGCTATTTCTATATTCTTCTCTTTCTCACTACAACTTTCCTCAAATATGCTAAAATATGGTCTCTGCCTTCTACTATATTTTTACGTCTTTAATTCCTGTGAGAGATCTCTCAGTTACTTATACTTTGTTTTCACTTCAGAATATGTTTTCTTTTGTAAAAACTGAACTGGCTATGGACTAAGAATGTTAGTTTTTTATTGCATTATTTCTTCTTTTGTAATTTACTCTTTGTTGATTAATGTCTAAGTAATGTAATACTAGAGCCTTTCTCCTCAGGTCTCTGCTGAAAAAGGGCTCTGCCCAGTCAGACTAACCCGGTTAACAAATGTCACAGACAAATAAATAAATAAATAAATTCTGCATTCAAGGACTTTGGGCTAATAGGATTTCCCCTTTTCTATTCAGACCCTGTAGAAATGCCATATATAACGGTATCTGACTGGTTCAGCTAGAATACTGTCTTTCATTAACTGCTGCAGCTTCTAAAAGAAATACATCCATCATTCAATCTATTTCACATGCCATTTGCAGATTCATCACTCTGTCCTCAAGAAATGACACCATTGGAAAACCATTGAAAAGGCTCACTGGCTACCTGTGAAACAACATGCTGACTTTCTATTTGCCTCAACTATTTAAACTTATCAAGAATGATTATTCATTACCCCTATTTCAATTGATAGTATATGACATGCTCTGTCATTGGAAAAAGTTTTGTTACAATGGGGAAAATGTATTTTTTCTTTTTGCTTAAATTTTGTTAAGAAGTCGCACCAGCAAGGATAAACTCACAGAAAATCGTGAATTTCAGTATAACATGTATTATCTGATCCTATGTAAATCCATTGTTATTTTATCTCTACTATGTATTAATGGTTTCTTTTCCTTTGTTTGTTTTGTAATGTATAATTGTGGAAAATGAAATAAAAAGTTAATTCAAAAAAAAAAAAAAAATGATTATTCATTGATGCACTACTAAACAATATTATACATCTTAACCACTCATGTCCCTTCTACAAATCCACCAAACTAGGCTTTTCTGCACAGACCATGCTTTCTCATTCCATGGTCCCTGATGGTGGCAATCTCTCCTCTCTTTTCTTAAACATCATTCCTCTTACAGCATTTTCCATTATAAATAAAAACGCATTATTAGACTCTAGGAAAATGCAACTGCTATCCCACTGTTAATATAACTTAACTTCTCCATCCCCTTCTTCTGTCTACATACCTTGCTATGACTATTTTTGACTGTGATTCTTTCAGCATGACAACTCTGATGCCACTCTTTATATAATACACAAGTATACTGTGTTTTTTCTTTCAGTCAGTCTATTTAAAATGTAATTTATCTGTTGCCTTTATACCCTGAATCTAACTATGGTATTCACAGATCCCCAATGGCACTTTCTGCTGAAGCAGAAATCACCGAACATACATAACCAAAAGTGCTGTTCACCGAAGCAGTACTTTCGGTTATGTATGCTGGTTGTGCCGGTCACACTATGGTGAGGTTAAGGGAGAATTCCCTTTTCCCCACTGTAGTGCGACCTCAGAGTGAGAATATAAAATTAGGGTGTGTGTAGGGGGTGCAGGGGGGCTTGCCCCCCTGCATAAAAGAAGATTTATTGTTTTTTTTTTTTTTGAACGGACTTTAACAAAAGCACTTTTTCAGTGAAAGCACTTTCGTTAAAGTGCATTCAGGTATTGTGGATTTGGACCATTGAACTTTCGTTCAATAGTCCTAGCTCTCTCTCTCTCTCTCTCTATATATATATATATATATATATATATATATATATATATATATATACACACATATATATGTGTATGTATGTATGTATGTATATATATATATATATATATGTGTGTGTATATAGATGTTTATCCAGGCATGTCCAAGAGACAGCTCCTGGTGTTCTCTTCTGTCTACCTGATGAATCTGGGCATCTTGGGGCAATGTAGCAATTGCCTCATGTACACAGACAACCCTCTCCTCCTACCACCCAACACTACAACCTGTGAGAGATGCACTTATCTAGCCAAACTGAAGGCAAAGCTCTCTCAAACCAAGACTGAACTTGACAATCAAGAGGAGAAAGTAAACACTTGCACCACACCACACTCATCACATAGTCCTACTAAACCTACACCACCAAAATCCACACATAGAAACACAAAAACATCCGTGGATGCTCTCAATAATAACATGTCCAAGTAACAGAGACCTCCAAAGCAGAAACGCAAGCAATCTCCACCCCCTAACACAACCCAATTGACACATAGCCCACAGACTCAGTGTCCCACTCAACCACAGCCCATAAGGCAAAACAATGTACCCAACACACTAGTCATAGGTGACTCTATAGTCAGGCACACTGATGTTCCACTCCCCAGGCTAAACAAGGAGAAGGTTACTGTCAGCTGCCTGTCAGGTGCCAGGATCCGCCACATAACCCACGCACTCAGGTCACTCCACAAGTACAAATATGACTCTGTCATTGTCCATGTTAGTGTGAATGACCTGAGACGTACCTCCCTGGACTACATGAAAAGAGACATGGAAGAGCACTCCGATCTTGTAGTCCAGGCAGGTATGACCGTAGCCCTGAGTAGCATCCTGTCATTGCCCAGAATGATACCGCAGTGCAAGGACAAAATGACTGACTTCAACAATTGGCTAAGCTTCTGGTGTCATTCTAAGGAGATCCAATATCTGTCTGCCTGGGACAATATGGTCGACAGGCCATGATGCTTTGTCAGAGATGGCCTGCATCTGTCACCCCTGGGATTCCGGATACTGGCTAAGGCTCTTGCTGCCCCTATAGTGCCTTTTTTAGGCAAGGTTCAAATGACAAATTCACCACTGTAACAGGTAAAGGCAAGCAAAAACAGAGGGTAATCCTACTCAATGCTAGAAGTCTAAACCTCAAAATGCACTCACTCGAGGCACTTCTTAAAATGGAGAACATTGATATCTGTGCAGTGACTGAGACCTGGTTCAAGGCTCCAGAGAGCACCCCTGCATTACCAGGCTATAACTCATACCACACCTTTTGGCCATCTAACCTAGACTGGAACACCAAAGGTGGACGTGTGTCCATATTCATTAAAAATATCCATACCTCCAGTCTAGTTGCCCAACATAATGCATCCGAGATTATTCAAATGCAACTAACTCTGGGTAAAACTGCAATCCAAATTGTAGTTTGCTACAGATCCCCCACCATGCCCCAGGATCCCCACTCCTCTTTTCTTGATATACTGGAAAATATTAGGGTTCAAACAAACATACTAATAATGGGCAATTTCAACTACCCCACGATTAACTGGGAAAACTACTCATGTACCAACTCCTTTGCTCAATGCTTTCTAGAATTCATAAACTCCATTGCCCTGGATCAACTTATCTACAACCCCACCAGGGGCAACAATATCCTATGACATAGTCATTACCAACATGAGTGACCGGTGTTCCACACCTGAAGTTAACTCCTCGTTGGTCAGATTAGACCATAAGCTAATCACCATAGATATCCACATCCCGCCCCCACCCTTCAGTAAGGAAACCACTATAAAAAATTTCTCCAAAGCCAACTTCATGCTTCTCAAGACAGAAGTGGAGAACTTCAAGACACTCATACAGATAGACAATGCAGTTATGACTGCTGAATCCTACAGAAATGCACTCTATACACACTTACATGAGTGCATGAATTGTGCTATCCCTAAAAGAACCAAGACGCTTTCCTCCAAAAAAAGGAAGCCAATCTGGCATTCCCCTGCTATAAACAAACTCTACAACAGAAGGAAGAAACTGTTGCAAAAGAGAGTAAAATCCCATGAGTGGAGGAGCTTCCTGGTCAGCCTCAGTAAGAAGCTGAGATCCCTCATAAAATCCTCCAAAGTTTGCTACAAAAACAAGATTACCCACTGATTCTAAGGACAACCACAAAGCATTCTATAGCTATGTCAAGAATCTCAATGGCAGCACCCAGATCTGCTCTGAGTTACAGCAAAATGGCATGAAAATTACAGAACCAACTGATATTGCCAACATCCTAGCAGATAGGTTCAGTGCTAACTTCCCCCTCTCACCTCCTAAAAGGCCCATATCTATACCGGAAGAATGCAGAGTCCCTGTAATCACAACTACGCAGGTAAAAACTGCACTCTCTAAATCCAAGAACACAGCATCCATGGGACTGAACAACATCCCAGGCTGCATTTTACATGAACTTCAGAACGAACTGGCTCCCCACCTAAGCACTATGTTCAATCATAGCCGCACAGCAACAGTTATCCCATTCCACAAAGGGGGAGCCACCACGGACCTCGGGAACTATTGCCCTATTAGCCTGACAAGCCAGGTCTGCAAGGCCATGGAACGTATCATCATGGAACTCATAAACAAAGACATTGGTAACCTCCAAACTCTGGACCCCACCCAGTTCAGGTTTGTGAAAGGCAGATCATGCCTCTTGAACCTGATTGACTTCTTTGAAACAGTCACCAAAGCCGTAGATGAGGGTAAAGTGGTTTAAACAGCCTATCTAGACTACGTCAAGGCTTTCAACACCATCCCACATTCTGGAATTATAAATAAGCTCACTAAACTGGATATAAATCCCTATGTCACAAGATGGGTTGCCAACTGGCTCACTGACAGCACCCACACTGTAAAAGTTGCAGACACCAAATCTGACTTCAAACCAGTGATAAGTGGAGTACCACATGGTTCAGTCCTGGGTCCTCTTCTGTTTGACATCTACTTCCCTGAAGTACAGGCTAACACAGAAGGTCTCTGTCTAATGAAGTTTGCAGATGACTGCAAATTAGGTGCCATATTTGAGTCCCCAAATGATGTGGAAATCCTACAGAAGGGCCTCACTGAGACAAATGCAACTGGTGTCACAGCCATGGCCTCAAGCTCAATGCCAAAATGTGAATTGTCATCCCCTTTGGTAAAAACTCTGTACCCATGAACTATCACATAGGTGGCAGTCTACTTAATGCCAAATGTGTGCTAAGAGTCCTAGGGACTAAGGTGGACAGTAGTCTCTCCTTTGATAATCACATTGCCACAGTAGTCAGGAAATCCTTCTATGTGGCACACCTCATCACAAAAGGGTTCTCATCCATGGAAAAAAGTGGTCATTGTTCCCCTCTACTTGGCTCTGATTAGACCCATTACATAGTACAACACCCCTTTTGAAGTGTACCTCACAAGACATCTGCAACAGCTGGAAAGGCCGCAGAAGTACTTCACAAAGAGGATTACCAGACTCAAACAAATGCCCTACACTGACCGTCTCAATAAACTCCAGCTTTACTCCATACCATATCGCCTGCTCTGAGGTGATCTCTGCCTAACATACAAAGCTATGTCAAACCCAGAGCTGTTGGAAATGCTACACCTAAAGAAATCCCAATCCCTCTGAGCTACACGCTCTAGGGACCTAAACCTTGTCACCACAATAAGCAGAACATACTGGAGGGATAGATTCCTGTCCCAGAGACTTCCCATACTCTGGAATAAGCTACCCATCTATGTCAAGCAGAGTTCCTCATTAGCACTCTTCAAGAAAAATCTTGATGAGTGGATGGGAAATAGGAAATTCACCCCGGGATCACTTCTGTGTTTGCTCAACAGGGCACAGGAAAATAAAGTTCTTGGGTGGCAAAAGCCAGGGAACCTTGTTGGCTAGGCGTACATAGGCCCTTGGGCCAATAGCCTAGTACCTATCTATGAACCTATGAACCTATTTATATATGTATATATTGCATTTTGTCATATTCTATGTATATTTATTTATTTATTTATTTGACATTTGTTTACTGGGATGGTCTGACTGGGTCTACAGAACCCGTTTTCAGCAGTGGCCCGGGGAGAAAAGCTCCACATACAGTATAATACAAAAAGTATAATCCAATCCAATACAAATTACATAAGAAATACTATACAAAAACAAGTTGAAAGAACAAACTATGTTACAAGATGTTCCAATATATTACTACACATTTATTTATTTATTTATTTTACATTTGTTTACCGGGCTAGTCCAACTGGATACAAATCCTTTCACATCTAGACAATTCTATAGAGTTAAAACATTATAGACAATAACAGTCACTCTCACCATACATAATGTAGATAGTGTCCAAAAATAGTACGTAGGTAGTGCAATATGTGACACTGACTGTTCTTGTACATGAAAAATAGAATGGCGGTGCAGCGGTTAGTGTTGTTGCCTCACAGGAAGAGGTTCTCTCGTTCGATTCTCGGCTGGAGCGCCTTCTGTATGGAGTTTGCATGTCCTCCCCGTGGTCGAGTGATGTTTAAAGACATGCAGGTAGGTGCGTGCATGAAGGGGTGTGCCTTCTTTGAATGTTGGGCGTCGGGGTGGCAACTCAGCACCGTAAAAATCCACTGCCAATCATTAGCGGACCAGAGTTCCGCTGTGGTGACCCCTAACCAGGAAAAGCTGAAAGACTTAAGTTTCAGTTAGGAAAATAGCAGCCAGAAAGCTAGTGATGCAGACAGATAGTGAGAGAGAGTTAAGAAGAAGAGAAGCAATAAAGCCTGAGCAGTAGCTTAAGGATATGATATAGAAGCAGAGAAGGAATTAGAAGAGTTTTAGGACCTTGCATTCTGTGAGAGATTGAAATGTGACATAAGAGGACGATGAGGCTGGTGTGGAAGAAGAGGAAAGAGCTGAGCATTAGGCAGGCTTTATATAGGAGTAGAGCCATGTATTTCTGAGATGATTTTTTAAAGAAGCTTAGGCCAGCCATAGACTTGGTAGCTAGAGGTAATGAATTCCAAAGTATAGAGACAGAGTATGAATACAGGGAGTGGCCTGGTTTTCTTGTGAGTTTTGAGATAGCTAAGAGATTTTTGTCTTCTGATTGTAGGGATCTATTTGGTGTGTAAGGTACGACTAAATTTGTTAGTGCAGGGCAACAGCAGGCTTGAAAATAAGGTTGTGCAAGGTAGATAGCTGAATAAAGGCAAGTTGGTTGGGGAGTTCAAGACAGTTTAATTCTAGGAGTGGTTTACAGTGGTGCATGTGATATTTAGAGTTTGTGGCAAACTTTGTAACTTTGTTGTAGCACTGTTCCATCTTGCTTAGGGTAGAAGTTTATACGTTAATTAGTATAGGGGCCCATAAAGAAGGGAGGGAATTTAAAATGTTTTTCCAAGGGTAGGTTTGGTTGCTGCAGTAAATAAATGTTTGTTTCTATATAAGACTCCTAGTTTTTGAGTTTTCTTGTCACTTTGTTACATAGTGTTTTGAAATTAACATGATTTTGTTTATTTTTGTTTTGTTTTCAAGTTGACCAGGCTAGGTCCCTTTGCTTCATCAGGTGCTTAAATTCCTTAGAGAGCCATGATGCTGAGTTCTTTTTGTTTCTTTTCATACGAATGGGAGCTAGTGTATTAAGTATGTGAAGGAAGGTGTTATTAAAGTATAACACAGCATCATTAAGGGGTAGTTGTTTAAGGGGTGTCCAGTCTATTTCATGTAGGAGATTGTTGAATTTATGCTGGCAAAAATTAGTTGAATTCCCAACTGATTTTAAAGTGATTTTATAGTGTGTACTTTTAGTTGTTGGGAGTTTGTTCTAAGGGGATAAGCTGGTAGATGATGACTAAGGGAGCTAGACAGTGTACCAGAAGAGGGGTAACTGGTAGGGTGGAATACTAGGATCCAGTCTAGGGTGGATTGGCAGGTAAGATCTTTGCTGTATCTTGTTGGAGTACTGATAAGCTGAGAAAAAACATACAGATTTATACTATTTGTTGGGGAGTTGGAAACGATGGTTTGCCAATCTATATTTACGTCTCCTAAGATTATTGTTTCGAGGATTATTGTTTGGGATATCCAGGATAAAATATTTTCCAATACTGGTATATTGTTACCTGGTGGGATATATATTACTATTATGCAAATTCTTTTTGATATGTTGAAGGTCAAAAAAGAGCTTAGTACCTCAGCATTGTTAAATATGGCCATATTACTGGTGTATGGTGTGATGCCGTGTGTAGAGGGATATAGAAATACTGTCCTTCCCTCCCCCTTTTTTTAGATCTATCTCTTCTGGTTATTGCAATGTTTGGAAGTATTATTTCTGAGTCTTTTACATTGGCGTGTAGCCATGATTTGGTAAGGCCTAGTATGTCAGGTTTATTTTGATCAATCCAGGCATGCAGTGGGGCTGTTTTATTACATATACTTCTAAGGTTCAGTGTAAGTATGTTTAAATCTTTGGGGTTACTCTTGTGATTAGGATCAGAGGGTGGGCCAGGGTTAGGATGTACTGTATGTCTCCACATTTGAGTAGATAGGTAATGAGGAATGAGTACAAAAGGAAGTGTTTTTTATTCCTAGGTGATGGTACTGGTGTCAAGTGTGGTTTCAGAGTAGGTGAGGAAGCCAATTTGTGGCTTGAACAATATGGGAAGTTACAGGGGGAAAGCTGGGAGGAGGATATGTGAGAAGCTGTGTTGGTTATTGGGGTGATGGTTGGAGGAGTTTGTTGATATGTATTGATGTGTGGGGGTATGCGAGGATATAGCTGTAGTGAGGTTGAGAATTAAGAGTAAAGAGGTTAGGCAGGTTAAGAGGGGCATATCAACTGTGATAGTGGGTTTAAAAATAATAAAAATGGTATTTGTGTGTTTGAATGTAATATCAGGTGTAAACAAAGATTATGTTATGTGATGTGTGTGCAGCTGAAGGTAAGGTTGGAAATGTTTAAACTTCAGAGTGGGCTTTGACAATGTGGTTAGGTGTTTTGCCTTGCAGATTGTGATAATGAAGAGTGGGGGAGATGTGACTGCTCAGTAATAACATTATGGTGCAATGTTAGTTTGTGTGTATAGTGGAAGAGAAGGTGGTAAGCCCGGACTTAATGTAAGATAGTTTGAGGTAGTGATTGTATTGTGATGGTAAAGTAGAGTAAGATGCAAAGAGTTATAGTAGAGGGGATGAGAATTCAAGGTGATGGCTGTAAGACACAGCAGATAAGTTTGGCTAAATAAAAGAAAGTAAGGCATGAATGAAATGTGGGTGTGGACAAGGTAGAGTTGTATTTAATTAGATCATAGGAATGAGGGGTAGTGGTTTGCTTAGGATAAGAGTAGAGGTGCTGGGGTGGTGAGATATGTGGTAAGGGCAAGGGAGTGGAGTGAGTGAAGTGAATGGAGCATGAAGAACTCCCCAGATGGTTTACCACCATAAACAGTCAGTGCGGTAGAATGTTCATGGATACAAAGACAAGGTGTCTGAACTCTAAATACTTGACTTTAGTCACAGCATCTAATTTTACAAGTATGGGCTTTTCACTGTCTTTCCAGGGATACACTGATAACATTAAAATATGCTGATGTGTTAATGTAGCTTCACCTTCAGCAGTAAAAAGCCTGTGAGTGTTGGTGAGTAAGTGGGGGTAGGGATATCCTTCCAGTGGGACCATTTCTAAATATCGAGAGCTCAAAATCTCGAATCTCAAAATACTGTCAATCTCCTCTTCGGTCCAGCTGGTGAATCTGGGAATCTTGAGGCAATGTTACAACTGCATCATGTACACAGACAACCCTCTCCTCCTCCCAACAAATTCCAACACATGTGAGAGATGCAACCATATAGCCATACTGGAGGCTAAGCTCTCTCAACTTAGTACTGGCGTAACCAGTCAGGAGGGGAAGGAAACCACACTCACTACAATTCCAGTCTCACATAGACCTACCACGACAGCAAACCAAACACATAAACACACAAAAACATACTCTGAGGCTCTAAATAAAAATCTGCCTAAGCAGCAGAGACCTCCAAAGCAGACACCCAAGCAACCGCTACCCCAAAACAAAACACATGCAACACATAGCTCACAAAGCCAGTGTGCCGAACAATCACAGCCCTTAAGGCTAAACAACACACCTGATACACTTGTAATACGTGACTCTATCATCAGGCACACTGATGTCCCGCTCACCAGGCTGAACAAGGAGAAGGTCACAGTGAGCTGCCTGTCGGGCGCTAGGATCCGCCACATAACACAAGCACTCAGGTCACTCCAAGGCAAGTACAAATATGACTCAGTCATTGTCCATGCTGGTGTGAATGACCTGAGATGTACCTCCCTGGACTACATGAAAAGAGACATAGAGGAGCTCTCTGAGCATGTAGCCCAGGCCGGTATGACCCTGACCTTGAGTACCATCTTACCCTCACCAAGAATGATGCCACAATATGAAGACAAGATGATCAATTTCAACAATTGGCTTAAGTATTGGTGTCATTCAAAGGGGATCCAATGCCTGTCAGCCTGGGATGACATGCTTGACAAGCCACGATGCTTCGCTAGGGATGGCTTGCACCTGTCACCCTGGGCTTTGGATATTGGCAATGGCTGTTGCTACGCCCATAGTGCCTTTTTAGGCAAGGCTCAAAAGACAAACCCACCTCCATAGGTATCACAAGGGATAAGAAACTAAGAGTAATGCTACTCAACGCCAGAAGTCTAAACCTCAAGATGTATGCACTCAAAACTCTCCTTAGCATGGAGAACATTGATATCTGTGTAGTAACAGAAACCTGGTTCAAGGCTCCTGAGAGCACCCCAGCACTACCAGGTTTATACCTCATACCATGCTTTTCGGCCCCAAAACTTGGACCAAACCACAAAAGGAGGGGGAGTATCAATATTCGTCAAAGATACCCACACCTCCAGGTTGGTGGCACAGCACGAAGCATCAGAGACTATCCATGTGCAACTAACAGTGGATAAAACTGCCTTCCAGGTTATAGCCTGCTACAGACCACTCTCCCAAACCCAGGAACCCCACTCGGCCTTCCTGAGAACACTAGAAAATATGAAGGTCTCTCCAAACACCATTATATTGGGCGACTTCAACTACCCAAACAAAGACTGGGAGCATTACTCTAGCTCCAACACCCTAGCCCAAAGGTTCCTAGAATTTATAAACTCAAATGCTATGGAACAACTTGTTACCACTCCCACAAGAGGGGAAAACATACTGGACCTGATCATCACCAGCATGGGGACTCTATGCTCTAGACCAGAAGTGTATCCCTCACTGGTAAGATCAGACCATAAACTATTCTCACTGGATATTCACATCCCGACCCCACCCCCTGCTCAGAAAACCACAGTGAAAAACTTCTCTAAAGCAAATTTCACACTCCTCAAAACCGAGGTGGAATCCTTCAAAGCCCCCGGGTCTGTGGAAAATACGGCCCAGACTGCAGAATCCTTTATAAATGCATTCTATGAACACCTTCAGGAATGCATGGATCATGCAATCCCAAATAAAACCAAGACCCAATCATCCAAAGGCAGACGTCCTGTCTGGTGGACCCCAGCCATAAACAAACGATACAATAGAAGGAGGAAGCTACTACATGATAGAGCAAAATCCCAAAAAGGGAAGGCATCTCTGATCAGTATTAGCAAAAAACTATGGGCACTCATAAAATCGTCTAAGGCCAGCTTCGAGAGAAAAATTGCACAGGACACTAAGGATAATCACAAGGCTTTCTTTAGTTATGTTAGGAACCTGGGTGGGAATTCCCAGATATTGCTCAGAATTAGTCCAAAATGACAAAAAATACACCGAACCCACAGACATTGCCAACATCCTAGCTGACAGGTTCAGCGCAAACTTCTCCCCCCCCCCACCAAAAGGGCAAATATCTATCCCAGCCTAGTGCTGCCCCCCTGACATCTCAGATGCTCAGGTAAGAGCCGCCCTCTCCAAAGCAAAAAACACAGCATCAATGGGACCAGACGGTGTCCCGGGCTGCATCCTACATGAACTCCAAGAAGAGCTAAACACAAACATAAAACTACTGCTCAATCTCAGCCTTACTACAGGATATGTACCCAAAAAGTGGCGTACAGCAACACTGGTCCCTCTCCACAAAGGTGGTGCCTCAACGGATCATGGAAACTATCGCCCCCATAAGCCTGACTAGATTCGTCTGCAAAGCTATGGAAAGGATCATCATGAACCTCATAAATAAAGATATTGGGGACCTACAGACACTGGATCCTACCCAGTTCGGCTTTGTTAAGGGCAGATCCTGCCTCTTAAATCTGGTTGATTTATTTGAAACAGTCACCAAGGCCATTGACGAGGGGAAGGTGGTCCACACAGCCTACCTGGACCTCACAAAAGCCTTCGATACAATACCCCACTCGGGCATTATAGATAAGCTCACCAGCTTAAATATAAACCCCTATGTCACTAGATGGGTTGCAAACTGGCTCAAGGACAGAACCCACATGGTTAGAATTGCTGGAGCCATGTCAGACTCCAAACCAGTTACAAGTGGCGTCCCACAAGGCTCAGTCCTGGGACCTCTCTTGTTCGGTATATATTTCTCGGAGGTACAGGCCAACATGGAAGGACTGTGGCTGACCAAGTTCACAGATGACTGCAAACTGGGCACCATAATTGACTCTCTAGCCGACACAAGCATCCTCCAAATGGGCCTCATAGAAACAGTCAACTGGTGCCAGAGCCATGGCCTCAAGCTAAACGCCAAAAAGTGTATAGTCATCCCCTTTGGCAAAAACAAAGTGCCCACAAATTACCACATAGGTGGTAATCCATTAAGTACAGAAGAAGGAATTAGGGACCTGGGGACCCAAGTTGAAAGCAATCTCTCATTTGACAACCACGTAGCCAAAGTGGTTAGAAAAACATTTTATATAGCCCACCTAATCATGAAGGGATTCACATCTAGATCAGGGGAGGTCATCGTGCCTCTTTACTCATCCCTCATCAGGCCCATAATTGAGTACAATGCCCCTTTTGGGATGTACCTTACCAGACACCTGCAGCAACTGGAAAGACCCCAAAAGTACCTCACCAAGAGGATCAAAGGGCTCAAACAGATGCCATATGCTGCCCAGTTAAAGAAACTCCAGCTCTACTCAGTGGTATACCACCTGCTCAGAGGCGATCTGTGCCTGACGTATAAAGCCATGTCCAACCCAGAATTAATGGACATGCTGCACCTCAGAAAATCCAAGTCCCATCGAGCTACGTGCTCGAGAGACTTGAACCTCAGCACTGAAATAAATAGGACATGCTGGAGGGACAGATTCATAACCCAGAGGCTCCCTTCACTCTGGAATAAAATCCCAGTCCAGGTTAAGCAGAGTCCCTCAATGACTCTCTTCAAGAGGAATCTTGATGAGTGGATGGGAGATCATAGGTTTACCCCAGGTATCACTTCTGTGTCACTGTTAGACAGAGGCACAGTATACTAACCACGAAAAAGGGCATAGCAAAATTAATTTAAAATGGGTGGTGAAAGCCAAACACACTCTGGCTAGGCTTATAAATGCCCTAGGGCAGATAGCCTAGTATGAACCTATGAACCTATGAACCTATGATCCCAAAATCTCGAAAGTTCAAAATACTAAAAACTCATAATATTGAAAAACAAACAGGATACCAATACTTACTATATTGCAGCACAACTACATACAGAAATATATTACTTTTCTCCAACTATAAGCAGGGCGAAAGCCGCCCTGCACCCCCCCATGTGGGGGGCTGCTTCCCCCCACCCCTGCTACTTAAATATATCAACTCTGCAATCACACTTCACAGAAGAAAATGGCAAGCATACCATTACATGCTACATGACTGCCTGTTAGTCATGTTGCCTTTTAATTTACTATACTACAACATAACTCATCTTAGTTTAGTGAAGTGCAATCGCAGAGTTGATATATTTAAGTAGCAGGGGGTGTGGGGATGCCTGGGTTGCTTGCCCCCCTGCTTATAGTTGGAGTAGACTAATATGGTCTGTCTTTTATTTGTTTCTGTATGTACATGTGCTGGAGTATAGTAACTGCTGGTGTCCTTGTATGATTTTCAGTATTATGAGATTCAGTATTATGAGTTTTCAGTATTTTGAACTTTCGAGATTTTGGATTCAGTATTTTGAGATTTGAGATTTTGAGCTTTCAAGATTTAGAAGTGGACCCCCTTCCAGCACATTCACCACTACAAACAGAACACACTAGTGCATGACTTAACAAATTACGTTATTAGTTTGAGTCTTGGAAATGGCCTTACATAGATTTAACTCAGTGTACGTGTTCCTTGTGAACCTTTGCAACTGCAGGTGAATTTCAGCTGTGCAAGTTCTTTAGGTAGTGGGCAATAATAACTTTTGCAGCAGCAGCAGTAGTTATACTTAATGTGCTTGTCTCACTGGGTGAGACAGAGAAAAAGTTAAGGATTTCTTGATGCTTGAACTAGTTAGGTACAGTACTATTTGTCGATACTCATCCACATTAAGTAATGTTTGGCAAACAAGACTAGCACACTATATTTCACAGTTTTGTATTTCAGCTTTCCAGCCTTTAAACAGGACAATAAGCTTACAGGAGTTATTTGTAGGTATGCAAGTTTGGGATTACTAAAAACAAAAATGGTGGCTTCCACAGTATAGAAGGACAGAAAGAAACAAACTAAACTAATAAGAGATATGTGTCATGTATCTACTGTGTTTTCCCTGGGATGACACTGAAATATGTCCAATGGGATCAGTGCTGTACCCCAGTTAAATTCAGAATAAAATAAAATTAAACCTAGAAACATATTTAAAGTCTATGATGAGCAATCTATGTTTACTTGTAATGCCACTAATCCATATGAAGCTTCAGCTGGATACTTTTCCTCCTGAGCTCTACTTCCATATATACATCTAACAGTCCCCACTAGAACCAAATATAATGGGAGATTTAAGAATAAACCACCTTGGTGGTTCACTACTATAAAGCTCTGTAACAAAAGAAAAAAAAACTTTAAAAGTTCCATAACAGGTCTGCTTACAAGGCTTAATCAAATAAATACCAACAATGAAATAAACATGACCTTCAGAAAACCCAAACCTGAACATGAGATGAAACTAGCTGGCAGAGCCTAAGAAAAGTATAAACAATTCTTTAATTACATTAGAATATCATAGAATAATACCTTACAAGGTGCAGAACTAATCCAAAATAGCATCACTCACTCTAATGAATGCAGTACTATTTTTTTCTCCAGAAACAGTAATTGAAATGCATAAAATCCCCCACTCACGCAAACCCTCAGATAACCATGTATATGTTCTGGCTTTACTCTCTAAAATTAAAAATGCCACTTGCATGTGCCCATCCAATTTATCTAGATGCCTGATTAATAGTGTCAGGCATAGCCTCATTCGTACCTCCTACACTTATACCTCCAGAGATTTATGGAACAGCTGTAGTGGTGGCACTGACCAAATGGGTACCTGGGAATTACGGGTCCATCTGTCTAACTAGCCTAATCTGGAAGGCCATAGAATGTATCAGACTTCATCTCTTAAACTAGAATACCTAGGTTTAGTACAACTGGACCCATAACAGTTTACTTTTGTCAAGGGTAGCTCATGTCTACTCAACTTGATAAACTTTTCTTTGAGAAGGTTACAGAGGTTTGACATTGGCTACTTAGTTCACACAGCATATCTGGATCTAGCTAGTGAATACTACTATTCCCAGTGCTGGCATTGTAAACTAGCTAAAAGAACTAAAGATTGACCCTTACTTGGTAAGATGAATGGCAAACTAGCTGAAGAATAGAACTTATGCAGTTAAAAAGGCAGGCAACATTTAAGAAAGTAACCAGTTCTCAGTAGTAGGACATCTCCTTTCTGTTATATACTGTGACACCCCTGCACTGGCCCAGTAATCAAAAAGCCTCAATCCTCACCACTGGCAATAGTGAGGGATGTACACATTGGGAGGATGACAAGTACACACACAGTAAAGTACAATTTCCCTTAAGAGCACACAGAGATCACAGTCAGTCTGGGATTGGTCTCTCCCTCTCCCTCCAGCTCCCCAATCACTCTCCCCACTGGCGCAGCTATAGGGTTAAGATCTCAGCCGAGTGGTCAAGCCAAAACCTCCAGCACCCTCACTGTCCAACCAGTGCTTTGTGTCCCTGCACAAGTAGCTGACACACACACTTTGAGATTTGATTTATATGGAAACACACACACTCTCCTGGGAAAGGCTGGCACAGGTTTACTAGCTATGCCAACTTCTGCCCAGACTAAAAGGTAGTCATCACTGCCACCAACCAGCTCTTTATCAGCTGCTATAAGGCCCTTACCAAGGGTGACCAATCCTACTGTGTAATATTACTATTATCCAAATGGTAAGTGTGACCAAGGCTAAGGCTATTTAGCAGTGGCCTAGACAGCGTCACCAGATACATATATAAGTACTTTAAGAGCTTAAATATCTCTAAACAAACCCACCACAATTAAAAGGTTTATTTAATAATAAATAATAAATAACAAGACAATATTCAAACAACAAAGTAACCACAGAGTTCAGAATCACAGGAAATATTTTAAAACAACATTGCAAGACAGTCTCAAATTAATGCAGAAAACATCCAACTAATCTTACTATATTCCTATCCATCTCTAAAAGATATTACTATATTCTAGTTACTTACTATTAGCAAGGCAAATGCAGATGAGAAGTGCTGAATGGATGTTTCTAGATCCAAGACAAGATACAAAAATGCACAGTCTCTGAGAGAGTTCCCAAATTAATATCAAAACATTACTGTTAGGTCAGCTGGATGACATCACACTTTGTCACCTGCCTTCAGTTCACAGTCTAACAGAAACCAACATCTCTGTGTCAGAAATACTTACCTCTCAGATGTGCAGCTTCTAGGAAGTCACAGAGCAATAAAAACACTTTACATTTGAAACCTAGTAATTATTTCTGTTTCAACACAATAGGAAAAATGTCTATCTCTAGACATCCTGTCTCCTTCCATTAACTAACTTTTACAGCACAATTCTAAGCAATTTCAACTTATTTTCTTGAAGTTTTGCAAGTTAACTCTGTATGTCCCAATTTCTACTAGTACTATAGTTTATATACATTCTGTTCTTATCCAGTATCTTATACAGTAGGTGTACACTGTGGTTGCATTCTTAAAGCTCAGCACATAACATGCAGTTTAACACATACTTCTGTACCAGCAGTTTAATACACACATAACATATAGTTTTCTTACATTTGTAGGACAAGCATACAAATCATATTACTATTCACAAATAACATAGATTTATTTTCAAAATTCCAGCTAGCTGGGCTGGCAGCCTTCACAATTCTCCCTCCCCTGAAAACTCGAGCTAGTTTTTCAAGTGACCCTTGAGAAATGTTGCTTGAGAGGGTTGAGCCATCTGGGAATACCTTACCCCATTCCCTGTCTTGACAGCCCATCTGCATTGACATTGCTAACCACACTGCGGTGCTGCAATGTCATATACAACATATAGTTCTCTTACATTTGTAAGACAAGCATATGAAAGAATAGTTGTGCATCTGGGAATACCTTACCCCATTCCCTGTCTTGACAGCCCATCTGCATTGACATTGCTAACCACACTGCGGTGCTGCAATGTCATATACAACATATAGTTCTCTTACATTTGTAAGACAAGCATATGAAAGAATAGTTGTGCAAGAAGGTCACAGTAAGCTGCCTGTCGGGCGCTAGAATCCGCCACATAACGCAAGCACTCAGGTCTCTCAACAGCAGGTACAAATATGACTCAGTCATTGTCCACGCTGGTGTAAACGACCTGAATCATACCTCCTTGGACTACATGAAAAGAGACATTGAGGAGCTCTCTGATTATGTAGCCCAGGCAGGTATGACCCTGACCTTGAGCAGTATCCTACCTTCACCAAGAATGATGCCACAATACAGAGATAAGATGATCAGCTTTAACAATTGGCTTAAACTCTGGTGTCATTCAAAGGGGATCCAATGTCTGTCTGCCTGGGATGACATGCTGGACAAGCCACGCTGCCATGAGACGGCTTGCACCTGTCACCCTGGGATTCGGATATTGGCAAAGGCTCTTGCCACCCCATAGTGCCTTTTTAGGCAAGGCTCAAATTCTAAACCTACCACCCTAGAACACAAAAAGGAAAAAACTAAGGGTAATGCTGCTCAATGCCAGAAGTCTAAATCTCAAAATGCACGCACTCGAGGCCCTTCTCAGTATGGAGAACATCGATGTCTGTGCAGTGACAGAAACCTGGTTCAAGGCTCCTGAGAGCACCCCAGCACTATCAGGTTTTACCTCTTATCATGCGTTCCCCAAAATCCGGACAATACCAAGAAAGGAGGTGGGGTATCCATATTCATCAAAGACACCCACAACTCAAGACTGGTGGCAACGCACGATGCATCGGAGACCATCCAGGTGCAATTAACCATAGGCAAGACTGCTCTGCAAATTGTAGCATGTTACAGGCCACCCTCACAAACTCAGGAACCTCACATGGCCTTCCTGAAAACACTAGAGGGGATAAATGTATCACCAAACACCATCATACTAGGTGACTTCAATTACCCTAATATAGACTGGGAACACTACTCAAGCCCAAACACCCTAGCCCAAAAGTTCCTGGAATTCATAAACTCAAATGCCATGGAACAACTAGTCACCATCCCACAAGAGGAGAAAACATACTTGATCTCATCATCACGAACATGGGAGCACAATGTTCAACACGGAAGTATACCCTCACTGGTGAGATCAGATCACAAACTAATCTCGCTGGAGGTCCTCATCCCACCCCACCTGAAATAAAAAGACCACAGTAAAGAACTTCTCAAAGCCAACTTCACACTTCTAAAGACTAGTGTGGTCTCCTTTAAGGCCCCGAGGGCGGAAAACAGTACTCAAGCCGCTGAATCACTTACAAATGCCTTCTACCAGCACCTGCAGGACTGCATGGATAAGGCAATCCCAAGCAAAACAAAGACTCTTTGTACCAAAGGCAAGCGTCCAGTCTGGTGGACCCCAGCCATAAACAAACTCTACAACAAAAGGAGGAAGCTACTACAAGATAGAGCAAAATCCTTAAAAGGTAAGACACCCTTGATCACTATAAGTAAAAAACTAAGAGCTCTCATAAAATCATCCAAAGCAAATTTTGAGAGAAAAATAGCTAAAGACTCAAAAGACAATCATAAGGCCTTCTTTAGCTATGTTAGAAACCTGGGAGGAAACTCCCAGATATGCTCAGAACTAGTTCAAAATGATGTGAAGATTACTGATCCTACAGACATTGCCAACATACTGGCTGACAGGTTCAGTGCAAACTTCTATCCCCTCCCCAAAGGAGAGATATCTGTACCAAGCGATTGGAGCCCCCCAAACATCTCCAACGCCCAAGTGAGAACTGCTCTCTCGAAAGCAAAAAACACAGCATCCATGGGACCTGATGGTGTCCCCGGCTGTGTGCTCCACGAACTCAACGAGGAATTAAACCCACAGCTAGGACAGCTGTTTAACCATAGTCTTACCTCTGGATACACCCAGGAGTGGCGCACTGCAACTGTGGTCCCACTTCACAAAGGCAGTGCCTCCACCGACCCTGGAAATTACCGCCCATTAGCTTGACAAGCCTTATCTGCAAAGCCATGGAGAGGATCATAATGGACCTCATAAATAAAGACATAGGGAATTTGCAGACTTTGGATCCATCCCAGTTTGGCTTTGTCAAAGGCAGATCATGCCTTCTAAACTTGGTTGACTTTTTCAAACAGTCACCAAAGCCATTGATGAGGGAAAGGCAGTCCATACAGCCTACCTCGATCTGGCGAAGGCCTTCGATACAATACCCCACTCGGGTATCATTGAAAAACTCATCAGCTTAAATGTTAACCCATACATCACAAGATGGGTTGCAAACTGGCTGAGTGACAGAACCCACAGGGTCAGAGTTGCTGGCGCCATGTCAGACTCAAAGCCTGTCACAAGTGGTGTACAACAGGGCTCAGTCCTGGGCCCACTCTTGTTTGGCATCTACTTTTCCGAAGTACAAGCAAACACAGGAGGGTTATGGCTGACAAAGTTTGCAGATGACTGCAAACTGGGCCATAGTAGAAAACACATCTGACACAGATATCCTTCAGAAGGGTCTCACAGAAACGGATAACTGGTGCCAGAGCCATGGCCTAAAGTTAAATGCCAAAAATGCATAGTCATACCCTTCGGGAAAAACAAGGTTACCCCTAGCTACCAAATAGGTGGCAATCCACTGAGCACAGAAGAAGTTATCAGGGACCTGGGGACCCAGGTTGATAGTAGTCTGTCATTCGACACCCATGTAGCTAAAGTAGTTAGGAAGACCTTCTACATTGCCCACCTTATCATGAAGGGATTCTCATCTAGATCAAGGGAGGTCATAGTCTCCCTATACTCATCACTCATCAGACCAATGATTGAGTACAATGCCCCATTCGGAATGTATCTGACCCGACACTTGCAGCAGCTGGAGAGGCCACAAAAGTTCCTCACCAAAAGGATAAAGGGTCTCAAACATCTGTCCTATGCTGCCCGACTGAAAGAACTCCAGCTCTATTCAGTCGCTTCACTTGCTCAGAGGTGACCTTTGCCTAACATACAAGGCCATGTCAAACCCAGATTTGATGAATATGCTTCACCTCAAAAAATCTAGATCCGTCAGAGCCACAAGGCCGGGAGACTTAAACCTCAACACGGCTATTAATAGGACGTGCTGGAGGGATAGATTCATCACCCAAAGACTCCCTATGCTGTGGAATAAAATCCCGGTATATGTGAGGTAGAGCACCTCGCTGGCCTTGTTCAAGAGAAATCTTGACCAATGGATGGGAGATCGCAGATATACCCCAGGGATTACCTCAGTGTCACTGCTCAACAGAGGCACAGCAAAATAATGGGTATAGTTCCCCATACTAAAGGGGTGGTGTAAGCCATAAAACTATGGGCTAGGCTTGTAAATGCCCTCGGGCAGATAGCCTAGTATGAACCTATGAACCTATGAACCTATGAACTTACCATAACCTTAGATGTCCTTCCCTTTCATGTTGCAGTCTTCATTACAGTAGAGAGGTTGCTACCTGCAGCGCTGACATCCGACCAGTATACCAAAGTCTTTGGTCCGAGGGGATACGGGTGACATCCACTGTCAGAGCCATAAATCGACGTAGGGTATAAAAGTGACATCTACATGTACCCTCTTCAGAATGGACTGCTGCATACAGTAGTACTCCTGTAGGTTTAAATAGTGTCAAAATAGGGAGACCCTTGAGACTCACATGTAGACTAGACCCCAGAGTACTTGATAAGCTGTTTATAGTGGAGAAACTGGGGAAAAAGGGTGACTATGTCCCCACAGGTAAGCAAAAGTATATTAGATAGGTAAGGTAGAGAAGGCAAGAGGGAGGGACTGAATACTGCAACATGGAAGAGAAGGACATCTAAGGTTATGGTAAGTTCTTACACAACTATTCTATGTCCTCCTATTCTCACGTTGCAGTATTCATTACAGTAGGGAGAGTACCAAAGCTTTTAAGTATGAGCCTAGGTGGAGGATTGGGGTCCCTGGTCCATGATACCCTGAAGAATTGATCTGGCAAACCCAGCTCTGGCTCTGGAGGCTAGGTCCAGTTTGTAATGTTTGCTAAGGGTGTGTACTGAAGCCCAAGTAGCAGCTTCTAAAATTGAGGCGTAATCAACTCCTTTGAAAAAGGCAGCTGAGGAAGCAGCTGCCCTGGTGGAGTGGGATTTGACATGTCCGTGTAAAGTCTTCCCATGAAAGGAATAGCAAATGCCAATGGACTTAGAGATCCATGATGAAATGATTTGTTTGGAGACTGCCTTCTCTAGAGCCCTCGGATGGAAGGAGATGAATAGCTGGTCAGACTTTTGGATAGGTCTGGTTTTGTCTAAGTAGTAACTCAGTAGTCTGTGGACATCTAGAGAATGTAGAGGCCTCTCTGATGGATTTTGGGGGTGGGAGTAAAAAACAGGCAGGTTAATGGTCTGGTTTAATAAGAGTTCATTAACCACCTTAGGCATGAAGGAGGGGTTAGTCCTGAGGGCAGCTCTGTCCTTGTAGAAAATAAGGTAAGGAGGGGTAGCCATAAGGGCTTGTATCTCTGATACCCTCCTGACGAAAGTAAGGGCTACTAGCAGAACTGTTTTCAGGGTGCACAGTTTTAAAGATACTGAATGTGTTGGTTGAAAAGGTGTAATGTAAGTTTTTCTAGCACAAAATTCAGATCCCAAGGGGGAGGTATAGGCTTGGGGGGGGGGGGTCTGATATGAAGTACCCCTTTCAGGAAAAGTTTGATTTTCAATCTTGCAGTCAGAGGTGGTAACATGGGCAGACAAGTAGAGATGGCAGACAAATGGACTTTGACTGAAGAGTAAGTTAGTCCAGTGAAGGAGTTCACACAAATAGGAAAGGACCAAGGGTACAGAAGTAGTCATAGCATCCTGGTTTTTCCTTTGACACCAGCTGGATAATTTTTTCCATTTATATACATAATTTCTCCTAGTACTGGGTTTTCTGGCCTCCTGAAGAACACTGAGTACGTCCTCTGAGTATAGGTGTCTGAATGGGATTAGAACCCTATCACCCATAAGGTCAGTTTCAGATTGTTCACCTGAGAGTGTATGAGCAGGTCTGTTCGGTGGGATAATCTGTGATGATTGCCCTTGGCTAGTAGGTAGAAAAAGGTAAATCAATGCTGTCTTGGCCAAAAGGGGGTCACCAACAGGATTTTGGGTTTGTCCCTCTGGATTTTCAGGTGGTCTTTCTGAATCGGTGTGAAGGGTGGGAAGGCAGAGAGATACATTACCTTCCAAGGAAAGGAGAAGGTGTCCACTTTCCAAGCATGCAGATGTGGGTCCCTTGTGCAGAAGCTGGGCATCTGTCTGTTCTGGGAGAAGGCAAAAAGATCTGCTTGTGGAATACCCCACCTATGGATAATATCCATAAATACCTCTCTGTGAAGCATCCATTCATGAGAGGGAGCTGAAGTTCTGCTGAGTTTGTCTGGCATAACATTCTCTGTAGATGGAATATACACTGCTACCGGATTAATCTGGAGTGATTATGCTAGGGTCTAGATTTGGGTGGCCAGGCTGCAAAGAGGGTAGAATCTTGTCACCCCCCCCCCCATTTATGTAGCACAGGACAGTGATATTGTCTATGATCACTTTCAGGGTTCCTGGCTGTAGAGCTGACCTGAATGTTTGTAAGGATAGCAGTAGTGCCCTCATTTCCCTGATGTTGATATGGTCCTTTTGTCTTGGGGTGGACCATTTCTCTTGCATGGTGAATTGCTTCTGGTTGTGTACTAGCACTGCACCCCAACCCAGGTCTGATGCATCTGTGGAGATTTGTTATAGGGGGGCCAGAACCTGTAAAGGGGTTCCTTGGTTGAGGTGGACTGCTGAGACCCACCACTGGAGTTCCCTTTAAAGGCACTGAAGTAAGGGAAGGGGGGAGTCCAGGGCTGGAAGTGTTGGTTCCATAAGTTCCTCATGTGGAGTCTTGACAGAGGTAGCATGGGTAGTAGGAATGCCATATGGCCTAACATCTTTAGGAACTCTTGAGCTGGCAAGGAGGTGTAGGTGATGAGACTGGTGAAGTATAGACAAAGGTGTAGGATCTTTTGGTCTGGAATGAAGGCTTTCATTCTGTCTGTCCTGATCATGCATTTCAAGAAAACTAGGTCTTGAACGGGGTTCAGGTGAGACTTTACGTTGTTTATGATAAACCCTAATTGAGTTAGGGTGGATATCACATGTAGGTGGAGTAGAAGGGCTTGGTGGTCCTCATGAAGAATTAGCAGATCGTCTAGATATGGGTATATTTGTATACCCTGTGTTCTGCAGTGAGCAATGAAGGGTGCTAGACACTTTGCGAACACTCGAGGAGCAGTGGAAAGTCCAAAGGGCAAGGCAGAGAATTGAAAATGCCAGGAACCTATTGCAAACCACAGGAATTTCCTGTAATCTGGATGTATAGGAATGTGAAGATAGGCATCCTTCAAATCCAGAGCTACCATGAAAGCCTCTGTTGGTATGAGTGGTAGGAGTAAGGGTAAGGTAATCATTTTGAAACTGGGTACCTTGAGAAACAGGTTTAGGAAAGATAAATCCAGAATTGGCCACCATAGGTCATCTTTCCTTAGTATCAGAAACATTCTGGAGTAGAAGCCTTTGTTTCTTTGTAGGGAAGGTACCTGTTCTATAGTGCCCCGAGCTAGTAATTGTTGAGTTTGGTTTGCAGGAGTTTGAAGAGTTCTCTGGAGGGGGGGGTAACATCCACTAAATCATGAAGTATCCCCTCTGAATGATGGCGAGGACCCATTGTTCTTAAGTAATTCTCCACCAGGAGGGTAGGGAGAGGGTGAGCTGAAGGAATAGGGGGGTATTTGGGTCTAATAGTTGTAAGTCACAGTGGAGGTGGTTTGGGTTGATCAGACTGACTCCAAAAGGGGGTGGTCTGAGGGTTGGTCGGAAAACTGGCAGTAGAGCTTTTCCTGGGTTGCCTACATCCCTTTGGCTGAGGAGCTAAATGTGAGGACTGGCTCCTAACAAAAGAAGGTCTTTGTGGGTAGTTTCTGTGATATCAGGGGATAGATGACACCAGCAAATGTTTTAGGTTTTAAAGTTCTTTTCCCTTTTCTTGAAGAGATTTGAGAAGTTCTGCTGAGGCTTGTCCAAATAGGGCTTTATTGTCCAATGGGGCATCAAGCAATTTAATTTGTATATACATAGGGAGTGGTTGTAGTCTCACCCAGGAATATCACCTCAAAACTGAGCCTGATGCTGCAGATTTAGAGGAGGCTTCCACAGCATCATAACTACACATGATGGAGTGCCTAGTCACTTGAGATGCTGTGGGAGAAGGGTGTTAAGTTGGGCTTTAATCGAAGAGTCAGGAGCCTCAGAGTGGAGGGTAGAAGCTTTGGTAATGGTGTCTAGGACATACCTAGCAATATGTGCTTGATAGTTGAGAGCTCTTATAGCCAGAGTAGAGGAGGTATACACTTTCTTCTCTAGTCTGTCCATGAATTTATTGTCTTTATCAGTCAGGTAGAGAGCAGCAAATGGCAATTGTCTGGATGTTTTATCAGCAGAGACTGCAATAACTGCTTGGTCTGCTGAAGGGTGTTTAAAAAGGAATTGTGTGTCCTAAGGACCTTATAACAATGGTCTGGATGTTTTGAGGCTGGTAATTGTGAGTCTGGGGAATGTGAAGCAGCCAAGAAGGCAGGTAGCAAAGGGACACAGCAGAAGGGGATGGTTGTTCCATTTGTAGTAGGTCAAAGTAACTTTTCTTGGTGTCAGAGACCTCTGAGGCCTGCCACTTAAAATGTTCCCTCATGAGGGAGATTGTTTCTCCAAAGGTGAATTCTTCCCAAGGGGACTCAGGAGTGATGGGATCTTGTTCCTCTGAGGTAATGAAATCATTGGGTGAATCTATTTGTGATCCATATGTTATAGATTCCTCTGAAGAGGAGTAGTCTTCCTCTGATACTTCTAAAGGAGGCCCTGAAGGAGTAGCAGGTGGTGGTGGTTGTGTCTGTAAGGCCTGGAATGACTTAAAAAGACTCCCATCTAGGAGCTGGTTGAGGCTCAGGATGTTTTCATTTTTGTTTTTAATTCAAGGGGGTAGCCAGTTTAGAAGGAATGGGTGCCGATGTCAGGGTGGATGGAAGAGTAGGAGTAGGGCCTTCCAACTGAATGAGTTGTGGTTCTCCTTCGCCATTAGGGTATGATGGCTGATTAGCCTCAGCGGATGTACTTAAAGTTTCTGCCATCCCAGCTTTCATTGAGGTTCCCAGGCCTGGCTTAGAAATGGAGGTCTAAGAAGATCCCGGGCTTTCATCAGCCTCAAGAATCTGCTTGGACGCCTGAGGCGCATTGTCGGAATCCAGCCTGATTTTCTTGGCCTTCTCCTGCAACAGCTCATTGGACGGGCCTACTCCACCTTCCATACTGAGCATGAGACTTTGCAGCCTTTGGTTTTCTAAATACAATTTTAATGTGGTCAGACGGCTGCAAAGTGTTTTAGGAATGAAGGATTTGCAAATGGGGCAAGATGTATGGTCATGGGCCTTACCTAAGCAAAATATGCAGTTTTCGTGCATGTCCTTGCGAGGAATTTGTCTCCCACAAGCACACTTCCCCTTTCTAGTAGACATGTACGTCTTAGCAATTAACAAAAGACAAAGAAAATCCAACAGGGTACTTACCTATAGCTTTAGACTGAAGGGTTCCCTATTAAGTAAGCGAATGCTTAATATAGCAAACGCTGTTTAATTGACAGCTAAATGTCGAAACAGCAAAATCTTGAAGAGACAGAACAGCAATTTTTTCCCCAGGGAAAAAAATCACTGTGCTGTTTTCGTAACTTTGCCATTTCCTCCAGTGTGGTGAGATCTCAGAGTTAGTATATTTAAGTAGGGGTTTATTTTGTGTTTTTTTTTTTTTCTGACTAGCGATTTTTTTTTTCCCCTGGGAAAAAAATTGCTGTTCCGTTTGTTTGGAATTTTGTGCTTTCATTTTTTTTTGGGTCAATTATACAGTGTTTGTTATTTTAAGCATTTGCTGTTATAATATAGACCCGACTGAAGCGGTTGCTTTTATCAGTCATCTCAGAATTAGCGATCTGCTTTGCGAACTGGCAAACAGGAGTCTGACGTTCACTGTGGCAGAAAAATTCTGAAGAGGGTATGAGCAGACATCACTTTTATACCCTATGTCGGTTTATGGCTCTGACAGAGGACATCACACATACTCTCCTGGACCAAAGACTTTAATATACTGGCCAGATGTTGGCGCTGCAGGCAGCAACCTCCCTACCATAATGAATACTGCAACATGAGAATAGGAGGACATTCATATTACTATTCACAAATGACATATGATTATTTACAAAAATTCCAGAGAGCTGTGCTGGCAGTATCACATATACTATAAACCCTGACCTATTGCTAAACAAACTCAGTGATGACTGCAAATTGAGTAGTATTTATCTATTCCCCCATTGATACAGAAGTGCTTCAGCAAGAACTATTACTTATAAACCAATGGAATACAAGGAATGAGCTCAAGTGAAATTAAAAAAAGTGTAGCACTGTCACTTTTGGGAAACACCCCTCATGTACAACTTACAGCATATACAGTTCCCAATTCTATATGGACAAAGAAGTCAGGTGTCTCAGCATTTGGGTCAACAATTCCCATATCTTAGATTACCAAGTTGAAAGAGTAGTTAGAAAATCCTTCCATTTAGCACAACTGATTTCTAAAGTCATCTCGTTTAGTTCAGCAGATGCTATTGCCTTTCTGTATTATGACCTAATTAGACTAATTATTGTATTCAATGCCCCTTTTGGCAGGTATTCAGCTGAGTGTAACATGCAGGAAGAAAGATTCCTGATGAAAAAGATTCTTGACCTAAAAACTCAGCTACAAAGACCGACTAGACACTGTATCCTAATACTCTGTCTAATGTAGAGTCCTATGTGGAGATCTATTCCTAGCACTCCATAGCATCAAAGACCCTAATGGATACCCTACACCTTCATAGGAAAACAGCTACACAAACACCTGAACCAAGGATTTGAACCTCCACCAACATATAAATAAAACAAAACTACAAATAAAAAACAGGACTGGGCAACAGATAAAAATCAGTTAAAAGTAAGACTAACATATCTTTATACATTGTCATATTAATGGACTGGCATAATCTTATAGATTTAATAATATTTTAAACAGTCATGGGTAACAGTACATATGTAATCACACTGAAGTAGAAGTGAATGCAAATTAAATGAAATGGATTAAAAATAACTTAGGCAAGTGAATTTTAAATACCTGAAGGTTTTAAGAGCAGAAAGCAATGCACTTTTCAATTATGATAAATTAGCTGCAACATAAAGTATCATAGTCTGGTCCTCTGGAATAAACTCCCATTTCATGTAAAACAGAGCTCCTCAAAGACCCTATTTAAGCGTAACCTGGACAATTGGATAGGAAACCATAAATTTACACCAGGGGTTTCAGCTATGTCCCTCTTACACAGGGCCAGCCAGTGCTGATCTTAGATTTGCATACAAACATAGACTATACATCTTGGTCCATAAAGGAACAAGGGTATAACATAGCTAGGCTTGTAGAGGCCTTAGGATCAATAGGCTAGTAATCGCCTATGATCTTACGACAAAGAAACTAAAAGTATTAGGCAGGACGTGCACCACAAGAAATAAGTTGCATCCAGATATTATATTATACTTCTCTAGGCAATACATTTTTATATTGGAAGTGTCCTTGAACTCTACAATTCAACAGCATTCCTATGAGCAGAAAATGTTACAAAGTAATATAATAACAAAATCAGAATGGTTCCCAGAATGATAGAAAGATGTAACTAAATCTTATGGACAGTCTTTAGTTTGTGGTACAAAGGGCACAGGTGGTATAAATAATGGATTTCAAAATGGCCACTAATTGTACTGTGAACAGCGACCCCTAAGAAATAAAAAGGATCTAATCACCAAAAACTGGCAACGGCAATTTGAATTTTAGAAATAAAAGTTTGGAAATGAAGCGAGTCATTGGACACAATAGTAAAGAGATAAATTAATTTGGGACTAATTGATATTTAAAATATTCCTCGGTGTCACTGGTGCAGTTATAAAAAAGGAAATGATTCAGGAACCTGGTTGCAAAGTCAAGAGAAGTATTCATGGAAGACTTGTCAAATAACAAACTTATCAAATTCCGCAGAAGCAAACATGAACCATAACAAAGGTCCAATTGATAACCACTACTAAGGCAGGAGGCACCTAGTTACAGTTGTGGTCAGTGCACTATATCTTAAAGCCACACCAGCATACACTTACTTCTGTAGGAACTTCTTAACTGAAACGTTATGCACTAAGGGGCCAATAAATATGAAAAATCTCATCCAACAGTTTTCTTCAAAAAGGTAATAGAAATTGACCATAGAAAGTCGCAATATGGTGCAAGCACTGCATTACTCAATGGCTGTCTAGTGAACCTTGAGCAACCCATCTTTAAAATATCAAAGAGAAACAAACAAGAAGTTACTCTAAAAGTAAATTAAAACCAGTTTAAGAAACCAAATTACATGAAGCATAAAATAATTATGAAATCTCTGGCTCTGTCACATCAGTAAGAACATGTATCATTTTGCAAATGATTTTTCACAGTTTTCTGAGGTACTCTGAGTTGTATAGATTTAATGTAATGTTATTTGCTGCATATGCTCATATCTGTCTTCATTAAAAATAAAGTGGCTTCTGGTTAGTTTGCATTTAAAAAAGTGCTGAAGCTCCTTTACTAATGGCAAGATGATTTATACCTGGATTAGCTATGTATTTCTGTACTTGATTTGTTTCCAGATGTCTACAAAGACCTGAAGGGCAAGGCCACACTGTCATGACATACTGAATTACTAACCATAGAGCACTGATCTTATATGTTTCTTGAATGATGAAGGAATACAATCCCTAAACAAAAGAAAACTAATCTGGCATTTAAGCTATGAACCCAAAGCTAATGGGACTTCTTTACTAGAAACTGATATACATTCTGAATAAATGCAATTATAAATAAGGAGTAGATTTATTATATTATGGGTTAACGAAATAGTAATAATAGCAGAAGAGTTGCTATTGTTATAAAAAGTCATAAAATATAACACTGAAAAAAAATAAACCATCGATAGGTATGGCAGATTTATGAATGAGGACTCCCTAGTTATCGTGGGAAAGATAAACTAACTAAAAAGCCACAAATTGACCAACCAGTAAGACATTAAGGCATAAATGCAGAGTAATAATCATGAGATAAAACCTCTTAAAAGACTTAAAGAAATTTATTAAACGTCAAGCGCTTTCATCCCTAAACAATATATGGGACTTCTTCAGAATGTTAAAACCTTTGAAATGAAAACCTATCTATAGTAGCATTAAAACCTATTAAACATTTGAGAGCATGTCATCTTAAAGGGACACCGCATAATAAAGAAACATAGACAAAGCAAAAAAAAAAAAGGAAATAAGAATTTGGTATTTTGGATGTGGTTCCTAACAACCCTAGGGTTGGATTGTGGGAATTGGATTTAGAAATTAAAGAGTTGCAGTGGCAAATAAAGTTAAATGCTGCCCTTTCCCCTGGGATCAATGAGAACTTCTCCATATTTCCAATTTAAAAAAATACTGAGATTTATGAAAAGATGTAATTTTAAGGGTGTTATTTTTCATGATTACTTCATATTATTTTTGTATGAGATGTATTTTTATAAGTGTTAGTTTTGTGGGAAAGGTATACATTTCTTTTAACAAAAGAGCTAAGCACTGGGTTATGAATGTGTTTTATTTTTATAGGTTTTTATAATTAATTATTTCACTTTTTAAAGAGCAGACATTATTTTTAAATGTGCAGTTAATATTTATTGGTTTTATATGTGTAAATAATATTACTGATATTTCTTACTTGTTTATATTTTTGTTTTATGTTCCTTTATTATTGAGAGTCCCTTTAAGATGATATGCTATCAAATAGTTAATTGGTTTTAATGTTACTACAAATAGGTTTTCATTTTAAAGGTTTTAACATTCGGAAAAAGTCCCACATATTGTTTAGGAATGAAAGCGCTTGACGTTTAATACATTTCTTTAAGTCTTTTCAGAGGTTTTATCTGATGATTATTATGCTGCATTCATGGTTTAATGTCTTGCTGGTTGGTCCATTTGTGGCTTTTTTAGTTAGTTTATGAGTCATTTTTAAAGCCACTTTTTACACTGTTTACTTGGGTTACTGTGAGAAAGATATTAAATATTTTAGCTTCTGTTTATGCACCAGGTCAAAATATGAATCTATTTTTAAACATTTAGAAACTACTGAGCTATTCAAACAATCTGCACCTTTGTCCATGGTTGCTGCAACTTTCCTCTGAATGGTGCTCTTGACAGGTATCTCTCCGAAACAACTGCAAGTAAGTTTAAATCTGCAGCTATGAAGAAGACTATGGACATGCATGAGGCAAAAGATAATTAAAGTTAAACAACCTGATAGAAAATAATGTACTTTCTATTACAAAATTTGCAATTAATTGTTCAGAACATTCTTCCTTTTGTATCAGAACAGTTATCACCAGTAATAAAATATGTTGAGTTTGAATTTAGAGTTTTTTCAGAAGCTGGAACACTTTCCTTAGTACTTGACTTGCACCCTAATTAGGGATGCAGATTAAAACTCAATCCATATTCTGTAAAACAAATCACAGACAGGCAGAATTTCTTAAAAATTTAAGTCGTATTTTTCTTTGCTGTAATATTAGATGGGGTCTTTTAAGATTGGTAATGAATGGCAACCTGCTTAACATTGTTTTGGCTATCATAAATAAACAAAGCAGCATATAAATAAAATTGAAAAGTAATTAAGAAACTTGTCAATCGTCTTTAAAACAGCATGAGTAAGGAGCATTAAAGGACAACAATGGTATTATATTCTTAAATGCTCAACTTCTCTTATTGTATCCCTTTTTACTGCTCCTGCTATGAATAAACAACAATACAGCATGTAAAATATTTTAAATCGACTGTTTCTCTCCACTAAAACAGTACCTTACTGTACTGTGTTGGTTTCACTTTTAAAAAAACTTTGTCCCACCCTGGAAAAGTCTCCAATTCACTGATGTCATCAAGGCTACTGGATACAGGTAGTCTTCTGGCCATTTCCCTCCCCAAACTGACATCACCACTACTGTCCTACAAACCCACCCATGCTGTGATGTCACAGCTCCCTGGTCCTTACCCTACCCATACAGAAAGTAAATGCTAGAACAAGGAAACAGTACATTAACACTTTGACAGGTAGGGAAGTTAGGTGTGAAGGGGATGGGAGATGAGTCAAAGTAGTACAAATTTAGGCTTCACTAAACACTGCAGTTTAGCCATTCTAAAAAGAAGTAGCAGTAAAAAGCACTTTGAAAGTCTGTTCTGTGGCATTTGCACTGTTTGTGCTTTAAGTAGTCATTGAACGGCATGAAATGTTACTTAAAACTGACTGAAAGACAGCAGTGTCTGCATGTAAAATCAGTGCAGTGGCAAGAGCTTTAGGAAGAAGAGGCCTGCATGATGTCATTTTTTGCAGGCAAGCACTGCATTATGGGATATCTACAGGCAAACTAAACAATCAGAATTACTTCAAGACGCCAGACCTCATGTGGTCAGACACAGAAATTACGTATAAAAATATTTAAAAACCTGTAAATAGTCCCAGAGTGGTATTAAAATATAGGAAACACCAAACCATGATGAAATAACATGTTTTTTGAGTCTGTGGGTGCGGTACTCCTTTAAGCAGCACTACATACCATATATTCCGCCCAGTGAAAATAAATACCTTCCACTCAGTCCAGTGTAAACAAAGTGTAACTACTGCATGCAGAATGTACAAATGATTCAAATTCAGTTTTGGAGGGTTTTGCCAATACATTTTAGGTTAGTAATGGAAATTCTAATGATTATACCTCAGAAGCATCTACATGTTACTACCTATAGGACTATATTGGGTGTAAACTACCTTACTCAGTGGTGGATCACTATTAAGTTTTGTGCCTCACAGCTCCAGAGTTCAGCATTCAATCTGGCATCCATCCTATCTATGAGGAGTTCTTAATGTTCACCATGTGTACACATTTCTTCTAGTACTTAAAATTGTATTTGTATAAAATTGTATATATCCTAGAGGATTTGATAAAGGTTCAACAACCGAAAGCACTTATCCAGACAGCAGCAACAGGATAATGTTTTATTTTGTTAATAAAGGAACTGATTTTAACAATTTTAACTATTTTACTTCGGCTTTGGTGGCAGCAGCAGGTTTGCTTTCTACATCTACTTGGTTTCCATGCATACGGCCTTTGGTGGCGAGCTCAGTGAATCTTTTTATTTTTGTTGTTTCTTCTAGTACTCTGGTTTCTTCTCACATTCTAAAATATATTGGTTTCCTGACGCCTCTCAACTGAAAAATGTATATCATATTTACCACTGTGCTAGTGTCACTATCATTGCTGAAAAGGCTCCAAGAAGGAAAGGTCTATTTAATAATATTGATGACTATAATAATAATAATAATCATAGAAACAGCCATTTGTAAGCTAGGTAGAACCCCTGGACACACAATGCCTTTTCAGGGGTAACCCACTTACTCAAGGTCACAAGTAGGCAAATGAGGGCTGAAGGAATCAAACCCACACTGCAAGGACTACAGCTTACAACCTTAAAGTCTGTGCCAACTGCCAGAGTACCTGCAGAGTACCTGGTTTACCTTGTAAACACATAAATAAAATTAGAAACTAAAATTAAAATAAAATGTATTCCTTGATCAGGAAGTTATGAAGAAGGATGCTTTAAAAGCTACATATAAATTAAAGTTAGGTAAACATCTCAGTCTGAAATGTATTCCTCTTCAGCATGCTTAGAAAGAAATGGTTTGACTTCCTTTCAAATTAATATTTATACAGGCATTCATCGGGTTTGTCTCCTTCTTACTTATTTGTTTTAACATTTACAGTGGATATAAAAAGCGTGCACACCCCCTGTTAAAATGCCAGGTTACTGTGATATAAAAAAATAAGACCACAATAAATCATTTCAAAACTTTTCCCACCTATAATGTGACCTATAACCTGTACAATTCAATTGAAAAACAAACAAATCTGTTAGGGGGAAAAGTATACAAAATACAAAACGTACAATACGCTGGTTGTATAAGTGTGCACACCCTTAAAATAATACTTTGTTGGAGCACCTTTTGATTTAATTACAACATTCACTCTTCTAGGGTACACACCTGCCATCAATTAAAATGACTCTGATTAACCCCAAATAAAGTTCAGCTGTCCTAGTAGGATTTTCCTGACATTTACTCAGTTGTCTGCTACAGCAAAAGCCATGGTTCACAAAGAGCTTACAAAGCATTAAAGGGATCTCATTGTTGAAAGGTATCATAGGTTCATAGGTTCATACTAGGCTATCTGCCCTAAGGCATTTATAAGCCTAGCCAGAGTGTGTTTGGCTTTCGCCACCCATTTTAAATTAATTTTGCTATGCCTTTTTTTGAGGTTAGTATACTGTGCCTCTGTTTAACAGTGACACAGAAGTGATAACCGGGGTAAACCTATGATCTCCCATCCACTCATCAAGATTCCTCTTGAAGAGTCAATGTGGGACTCTGCCTAACCTGGACTGGGATTTTATTCCAGAGTGAAGGGAGCCTCTGGGTTATGAATCTGTCCCTCCAGCATGTCCTATTTATTTCAGTGCTGAGGTTCAAGTCTCTCGAGCACGTAGCTCGATGGGATTTGGATTTTCTGAGGTGCAGCATGTCCATTAATTCCGGGTTGGACATGGCTTTATACGCCAGGCACAGATCGCTTCTGAGCAGGCAGTATGCCACTGAGTAGAGCTGGAGTTTCTTTAACCGGCAGCATATGGCATCTGTTTGAGCCCTTTGATCCTCTTGGTGAGGTACTTTGGGGTCTTTCCAGTTGCTGCAGGTGTCTGGTAAGGTACATCCCAAAAGGGCATTGTACCAATTATGGGCCTGATGAGGGATGAGTAAAGAGGCACGATGACCTCCCTGATCTAGATGTGAATCCCTTCATGATTAGGTGGGCTATATAAAATGTTTTTCTAACCACTTTGGCCACGTGGTTGTCAAATGAGAGATTGCTATCAACTTGGGTCCCCAGGTCCCTAATGACTTCTTCTGTACTTAATGGATTACCACCTATGTGGTAATTTGTGGGCACTTTGTTTTGCCAAAGGGGATGACTATACACTTTTTGGCATTTAGCTTGAGGCCATGGCTCTGGCACCAGTTGTCTGTTTCTATGAGGCCCTTTGGAGGATGCTTGTGTCGGCTGGAGAGTTGATTATGGCGCCAGTTTGCAGTCATCTGCGAATCCTGGTCAGCCACAGTCCTTCCGTGTTGGCCTGTACCGCCGAGAAATATATACCGAACAAGAGAGGTCCCAGGACTGAGCCTTGTGGGACGCCACTTGTAACTGGTTTGAGTCTGACATGGCTCCAGCAATTCTAACCATGTGGGTTCTGTCCTTGAGCCAATTTGCAATCCATCTAGTGACATAGGGGTTTATATTTAAGCTGGTGAGCTTATCTACACTGCCCGAGTGTATTGTATCGAAGGCTTTGCAAGGTCCAGGTAGGCTGTGTGGACCACCTTCCCTCGTCAATGGCCTTGGTGACTGTTTCCAAAGAAATCGACCAGGTTTAAGAGGCAGGATCTGCCCCTTAACAAAGCCGAACTGCAGGATCCAGTGTTTGTAGGTCCCCAATATCTTTATTTATGAGGTCCATGATGATCCTTTTCCATAGCTTTGCAGACCAAGCTAGTCAGGCTTATGGGGCGATAGTTTCCAGGATCCGTTGAGGCACCACCTTGTGGAGAGGGACCACTGTTGCTGTATGCCACCTCTTTGGGTACATATCCTGTAGTAAGGCTAAGATTGAACAGTAGTTTTATGTTTGGGCTTAGCTCTTCTTGGAGTTCATGTAGGACACAGCCCGAGACACCATCTGGTCCCATTGATGCTGTGTTTTTGCTTTGGAGATGGCGGCTCTTCCACCTGAGCATCTGAGATGTCAGGGGGCAGCACCTGTTGGGATAGATATTTGCCCTTTTGCTGGGGAGGAGAGGGAGGAGAGTTTGCACTGAACCCAGGTCAGCTAGATGTTGGCAATGTCTGTGGGCTCGGTGTATTTTTGGGTTCCCCCCCCATTACTCAATGGCTGTCTAGTGAACCTTGAGCAACCCATCTTTAAAATATCAAAGAGAAACAAACAAGAAGTTACTCTAAAAGTAAATTAAAACCAGTTTAAGAAACCAAATTACATGAAGCATAAAATAATTATGAAATCTCTGGCTCTGTCACATCAGTAAGAACATGTATCATTTTGCAAATGATTTTTCACAGTTTTCTGAGGTACTCTGAGTTGTATAGATTTAATGTAATGTTATTTGCTGCATATGCTCATATCTGTCTTCATTAAAAATAAAGTGGCTTCTGGTTAGTTTGCATTTAAAAAAGTGCTGAAGCTCCTTTACTAATGGCAAGATGATTTATACATGGATTAGCTATGTATTTCTGTACTTGATTTGTTTCCAGATGTCTACAAAGACCTGAAGGGCAAGGCCACACTGTCATGACATACTGAATTACTAACCATAGAGCACTGATCTTATATGTTTCTTGAATGATGAAGGAATAGAATCCCTAAACAAAAGAAAACTAATCAGGCATTTAAGCTATGAACCCAAAGCTAATGGGACTTCTTTACTAGAAATTGATATACATTCTGAATAAATGCAATTATAAATAAGGAGTAGATTTATTATATTATGGGTTAACGAAATAGTAATAATAGCAGAAGAGTTGCTATTGTTAAAAAAAGTCATAAAATATAACACTGAAAAAAAATAAACCATCGATAGGTATGGCAGATTTATGAATGAGGACTCCCTAGTTATCGTGGGAAAGATAAACTAACTAAAAAGCCACAAATTGACCAACCAGTAAGACATTAAGGCATAAATGCAGAGTAATAATCATGAGATAAAACCTCTTAAAAGACTTAAAGAAATTTATTAAACGTCAAGCGCTTTCATCCCTAAACAATATATGGGACTTCTTCAGAATGTTAAAACCTTTGAAATGAAAACCTATCTATAGTAGCATTAAAACCTATTAAACGTTTGAGAGCATGTCATCTTAAAGGGACACCGCATAATAAAGAAACATAGACAAAGCAAAAAAAAAAGCAAATAAGAATTTGGTATTTTGGATGTGGTTCCTAACAACCCTATGGCTGGATTGTGGGAATTGAATTTAGAAATTAAAGAGTTGCAGTGGCAAATAAAGTTAAATGCTGCCCTTTCCCCTGGGATCAATGAGAACTTCTCCATATTTCCAATTTAAAAAAATACTGAGATTTATGAAAAGATGTCATTTTAAGGGTGTTATTTTTCATGATTACTTCATATTATTTTTGTATGAGATGTATTTTTATAAGTGTTAGTATTGTGGGAAAGGTATACATTTCTTTTAACAAAAGAGCTAAGCACTGGGTTATGAATGTGTTTTATTTTTATAGGTTTTTATAATTAATTATTTCACTTTTTAAAGAGCAGACATTATTTTTAAATGTGCAGTTAATATTTATTGGTTTTATATGTGTAAATAATATTACTGATATTTCTTACTTGTTTATTTTTTTGCTTTATGTTCCTTTATTATTGAGAGTCCCTTTAAGATGATATGCTATCAAATAGTTAATTGGTTTTAATGTTACTACAAATAGGTTTTCATTTTAAAGGTTTTAACATTCGGAAAAAGTCCCACATATTGTTTAGGAATGAAAGTGCTTGACGTTTAATACATTTCTTTAAGTCTTTTCAGAGGTTTTATCTGATGATTATTATGCTGCTTTCATGCTTTAATGTCTTGCTAGTTGGTCCATTTGTGGCTTTTTTAGTTAGTTTATGAGTCATTTTTAAAGCCACTTTTTACACTGTTTACTTGGTTACTGTGAGAAAGATATTAAATATTTTAGCTTCTGTTTATGCACCAGGTCAAAATATGAATCTATTTTTAAACATCTAGAAACTACTGAGCTATTCAAACAATCTGCACCTTTGTCCATGGTTGCTGCAACTTTCCTCTGAATGGTGCTCTTGACAGGTATCTCTCCGAAACAACTGCAAGTAAGTTTAAATCTGCAGCTATGAAGAAGACTATGGACATGCATGAGGCAAAAGATAATTAAAGTTAAACAACCTGATAGAAAATAATGTACTTTCTATTACAAAATTTGCAATTAATTGTTCAGAACATTCTTCCTTTTGTATCAGAACAGTTATCACCAGTAATAAAATATGTTGAGTTTGAATTTAGAGTTTTTTTTCAGAAGCTGGAACACTTTCCTTAGTACTTGACTTGCACCCTAATTAGAGATGCAGATTAAAACTCAATCCATATTCAGTAAAACAAATCACAGACAGGCAGAATTTCTTAAAAATTTAAGTCGTATTTTTCTTTGCTGTAATATTAGATGGGGTCTTTTAAGATTGGTAATGAATGGCAACCTGCTTAACATTGTTTTGGCTATCATAAATAAACAAAGCAGCATATAAATAAAATTGAAAAGTAATTAAGAAACTTGTCAATCGTCTTTAAAACAGCATGAGTAAGGAGCATTAAAGGACAACAATGGTATTATATTCTTAAATGCTCAACTTCTCTTATTGTATCCCTTTTTACTGCTCCTGCTATGAATAAACAACAATACAGCATGTAAAATATTTTAAATCGACTGTTTCTCTCCACTAAAACAGTACCTTACTGTACTGTGTTGGTTTCACTTTTAAAAAAACTTTTGTCCCACCCTGGAAAAGTCTCCAATTCACTGATGTCATCAAGGCTACTGGATACAGGTAGTCTTCTGGCCATTTCCCTCCCCAAACTGACATCACCACTACTGTCCTACAAACCCACCCATGCTGTGATGTCACAGCTCCCTGGTCCTTACCCTACCCATACAGAAAGTAAATGCTAGAACAAGGAAACAGTACATTAACACTTTGACAGGTAGGGAAGTTAGGTGTGAAGGGGGATGGGAGATGAGTCAAAGTAGTACAAATGTAGGCTTCACTAAACACTGCAGTTTAGCCATTCTAAAAAGAAGTAGCAGTAAAAAGCACTTTGAAAGTCTGTTCTGTGGCATTTGCACTGTTTGTGCTTTAAGTAGTCATTGAACGGCATGAAATGTTACTTAAAACTGACTGAAAGACAGCAGTGTCTGCATGTAAAATCAGTGCAGTGGCAAGAGCTTTAGGAAGAAGAGGCCTGCATGATGTAATTTTTTGCAGGCAAGCACTGCATTATGGGATATCTACAGGCAAACTAAACAATCAGAATTACTTCAAGACGCCAGACCTCATGTGGTCAGACACAGAAATTACGTATAAAAATATTTAAAAACCTGTAAATAGTCCCAGAGTGGTATTAAAATATAGGAAACACCAAACCATGATGAAATAACATGTTTTTTGAGTCTGTGGGTGCAGTACTCCTTTAAGCAGCACTAAATACCATATATTCCGCCCAGTGAAAATAAATACCTTCCACTCAGTCCAGTGTAAACAAAGTGTAACTACTGCATGCAGAATGTACAAATGATTCAAATTCAGTTTTGGAGGGTTTTGCCAATACATTTTAGGTTAGTAATGGAAATTCTAATGATTATACCTCAGAAGCATCTACATGTTACTACCTATAGGACTATATTGGGTGTAAACTACCTTACTCAGTGGTGGATCACTATTAAGTTTTGTGCCTCACAGCTCCAGAGTTCAGCATTCAATCTGGCATCCATCCTATCTATGAGGAGTTCTTAATGTTCACCATGTGTACACATTTCTTCTAGTACTTAAAATTGTATTTGTATAAAATTGAATATATCCTACAGGATTTGATAAAAGGTTCAACAACCGAAAGCACTTATCCAGACAGCAGCAGCAGGGTAACGTTTTATTTTGTTAATAAAGGAACTGATTTTAACAATTTTAAGTATTTTACTTCAGCTTTGGTGGCAGCAGCAGGTTTGCTTTCTACATCTACTTGGTTTCCATGCATACTGCCTTTGGTGGCGAGCTCAGTGAATCTTTTTATTTTTGTTGTTTCTTCTAGTCCTCTGGTTTTTTCTCACATTCTAAAATATATTGGTTTCCTGACGCCTCTCAACTGAAAAATGTATATCATATTTACCACTGTGCTAGTGGCACTATCATTGCTGAAAAGGCTCCACGAAGGAAAGGTCTATTTTATAATATTGATGACTATAATAATAATAATAATCATAGAAACAGCTATTTGTAAGCTAGGTAGAACCCCTGGACACACAATGCCTTTTCAGGGGTAACCCACTTACTCAAGTTCACAAGTAGGCAAATGAGGGCTGAAGGAATCAAACCCACACTGCATGGACTACAGCTTACAACCTTAAAGTCTGTGCCAACTGCCAGAGTACCTGCAGAGTACCTGGTTTACCTTGTAAACACATAAATAAAATTAGAAACTATAATTAAAATAAAATGTATTCCTTGACCAGGAAGTTGTGAAGAAGGATGCTTTAAAAGCTACATATAAATTAAAGGTAGATAAACATCTCATTCTGAAATGTATTCCTCTTCAGCATGCTTAGAAAGAAATGGTTTGACTTCCTTTCAAATTAATATTTATACAGGCATTCATCGGGTTTGTCTCCTTCTTACTTATTTGTTTTAACATTTACAGTGGATATAAAAAGTGTACACACCCCCTGTTAAAATGCCAGGTTACTGTGATATAAAAAAATAAGACCACAATAAATCATTTCAAAACTTTTCCCACCTTTAATGTGATCTATAACCTGTACAATTCAATTGAAAAACAAACAAATCTGTTAGGGAGAAAAGTATACAAAATACAAAACGTACAATATGCTGGTTGTATAAGTGTGCACACCCTTAAAATAATACTTTGTCGGAGCACCTTTTGATTTAATTACAGCATTCACTCTTCTTAGGTACACACCTGCCATCAATTAAAATGACTCTGATTAACCCCAAATAAAGTTCAGCTGTCCTAGTAGGATTTTCCTGACATTTACTCAGTTGTATGCTACAGCAAAAGCCATGGTTCACAAAGAGCTTACAAAGCATTAAAGGGATCTCATTGTTGAAAGGTATCAGTCAGGAGAAGGGTACAAAAACATTTCCACAGCATTGGATGTACCATGGAACACAGTGAAGACAGTCATTAAATAGTGGAGAAAATGTGGGACAACAGTGACACTACAAAGAACTGGACATCCCTCCAAAACTGATGAAAAGACAAGACGAAAACTGGTCAGGGAGGCTGCCAAGAAACCTACAGCAACACTGAAGGAGCTGTAGGAATTTCTGGCAAGTACTGGATGTGTACTACATGTGACAACAGTCTCCCATATTCTCCATATGTCTGGACTATGGGGTAGAGTTGCAAGACGGATGCCTTTTCTTACACAGAAAACATCCAGTCCCGGCTAAAATTTGCAAAACAATACATCAAGTCTCCCAAAAGCATGTGGGAAAATGTGTTATGGTCTGATGAAACCAAGGCTGAACTTTTTGGCCAGAATTCCAAAAGGTACATTTGGTACAAAAACAACACTTTGCATCGCCAAAAGAGCACCAACCCCATGGTGAAGTATGGTGGTGGCAGTATCATGCTTTGGGGTTGCTTTTCATCAGATGGAACTGGCACTTTAGTCAAGGTGGAGGGAATTATGAACAGTTCTAAATACCAGTCACTTTTGGCCCAAAACCTTCAGGTGTCTGCTAGGAAAGATGACGATGAAGAGGAATTTCACCTTTCAACTCGACAATGACCCCAGCATGCATCCAAATCAACAAAAGAATGGCTTCACCAGAAGAAAATTAAAGTTTTCGAATGGTCCAGACAGAGCCCAGACCTAAATCCAATAGAAAATTTGTGGAGTGACCTGAAGAGGGCTGTGCACAAGAGATGCCCTGGCAATCTCACAGATTTGGAGTGCTTTTGCAAGGAAGAGTGGGCAAATACTGCCAAGTAAAGATGTGCCATGCTGATAAGACTCCTACCCAGGAAGACTGATGCTGTAATTAAATCAAAAGGTGCTTCAACAAAGTATTAGTTTAAGGGTGTGCACAATTATGCAACCAGCATATTGTATGTTTTTTATTTGTTATATTTTTTCCCCTAACAGATTTGTTTGTTCTTCAATTGAATTGTACAGGTTATAGGTCACATTAAAGGTGGGAAAAGTTTTGAAATTGTTTATTGTGGTCTCATTTTTTTATATCACAAAAACCTGGCATTTTAACAGGGGGTTGTACACTTTTTATACCACTGTATATGCAGTCTTTATTTTGATTTCTTACAAAATATTCACACTTATGGGGTATACAGTTCCATTCATCACAAAATACAATTACAGCCATTGCATACCTCTCTAATATTGTTAGAGCCTTCTAAAATTTATTCTCTTTAATTATTGGGGTATTCAGAAACAATTAGCATATAACATTATGCAAATCAGTAATATTTGTGGTGATGTGAAGGGAAGGAGTCTTTCAGAGGCACACTTAGTGTGACAGTTCTACTGGAGAAATAATATGCTCTGTATGGTATGCAGATGACTGCATAATGGCATGCAAACAACTGTCATAATGCTAATGAGAGCCACGCTGTATGCAAATAGCTGCATAATGGCATGCAAATGAGCCTCAGCATGCGAATAGGGGCCATCTTGCATGCAAATGACAAACTTAAACATGGAAGAGTGATTCAGAAACATGTATGTTTAGAGCAAAGTGGTGCAGTCATCATCTTTTCTGAATACCAGGATTTTCACTGCATTATGATGTTGGAAGTATTGCTGACGTTAATATAGCAATATGTTTTAGTAGCTGCTTCTAGAGCCAGTGCCTGTGATGTTCTACATTGTCAGTCTCCACTTCATAGATGTGTCTGACAATGACTTACTTACCATCTTCTCCTTGATTAGTACATTGCCAGACACTACTGTATGGACAGAAGCACATTTTGGAGTTAGTAGACATGTACCTCCCACACATGGAATATTAGCAGATGCATGGACTGCCTGTCCCAGTGTGGGACATAAAGGTTTGTTTTTCATTAATTATCCTTGTTACAGAGACTTTTCAACCATCTGACAGGAATTTTTCAGGTGCTGGCAGTGTGAGTCCTATACCAGTTCTTTGATGAGATGCTGCAGCAAGTCAAGGAGAATATGTGGCTTCTACAAACAACAGAGGAGAGAACTACAACCATGCAGATATTCTATGACACAGCCTGTTACCCTGCACCCACATTACTAACAAGTCCCCATCTACTCTACATGGTGTCCATTACATCATCTGGAAGGACTTCCAATCCATCGACTGACAGGTGGTGGACAATGTGCACAGTACTGTATATAACGTGTCTGTTTAGTGTCCAGGAAATTCTCATGATTGTTGTATCAAACTAACAAGTGACCTCTGCCAGCATTTCATGTGGGCTGGTATTTCACATGATCATCTAGTTGAAAGGTGCACATTTTGCCTCCAAAGATGCCTAGATATGGTGCTTCCATTGACTTATGTTGGAAAGTATTAACAGTATTCACTATTATGTGTTACAGATGATACATGATATGGCTTGGAATCACTGCTAACGACACTACTACAGACATATAACATCCCTAAATGTGTCAGACTCATGAAGTCTTGCTTCTACTCCTTGGATACATCTATTGACACACTGTAGTATGAACCTGAGACTAGGGTTGCCATATTTTTAGTGATCCAAAGTGGGGCACAGGGGTGTGGCTACTATATGACATCACAGGGCCTGGTCATGGTTAGAGGGTGTGGACAAGCATGTGACAGCCTGGAAATTTCAGGGAAACAAAACAAAAAAAAGACGTTATAATCACCTTTCCAGCTTTCTCCTTTTCAGACATATCACAAATTGCTAAGCTACTGCGTAGACAGTAAGAAACTCCAATTATAAATAAAACACTTATGAAAACAAAACAAAAGAAAAAAGGACATTTAAAAATAATCTTTTTAGACTTGGATATAATCTGCAGAGAGGGCTGAATGTTAAGAGGAATGACCAACTGTCTAATTTTATTAGTATGGACAATAATCTGCTTATTATTGATTTGTTTTCATAAATATTTTATTTATTTGCAACTGAAGTTTTTTGTTGTGTATACAGCAGCTTAACAACTTGTGACATGTTTGAATCTTATTGGTGAAAAAAGGTGCAATTTTGCTTGGTAACTAGTATTTAAATGTTAGTTCAGTGTTTGTAATTGTGGTCTGATAAACTTTACAGAGAAAGCACTAACTTTGTTTTATAATAAACTATGCTTTTATTCTTCAATTACTTATCTGTGATATTTACAACTTGGACTGCTGCTAATATTGTTCTGCCTCAGGTATTATTTGCTACTGGCATTTTATGCTGTACTGAAAGAAAAGCATTTATACTGCTTCTACACCTCTGCTGTGTTTCTGCTGGGATTTTTGGTGACCGTTGAATATTTATATAAGCACTTAATCAGCACAATATGGCTGAAACCCAGTAGCTGGTTAGAGTAGTGTGAAGGATGGCTGCTAACAATGACCTTGAGATTGTCTCTATACAGACAGTAAATCAATGTGCTTTGTCATACCGCTACTGACCCATTGGCTCCCTGTTGTACTAGAGTAGATGACAGTATCTCAGAGAAACAAGACAGTGAATCATTTTGGATTGTTATGCATTTTACTTCTCTGGACTTGCCATTTGCACTGTGTTCAAGGCAGTTCTCTTCCTGCTGCAAATGCAAACACCATGTATTTACACATTTCTTGGTGTGTTACTTGAAGGAGTTCTCTTAGGCTCCACCAGAGGTCTTACAATCAGTATCTTATTTGACAAGACTGCCTGAAAGTGGCATTAGCAATCCACCAATCACTGAGTATGCAGACTCCAGCTAATCCACTGCAGTCTGGGGTACTAGTACCATTAAGACTGCCGCACAAATGGCCACCAGTAGGCAAACCTGTGATGTGTGAGGAGACTGCACAGTGCTATGCAAAATATTAGTGAAGCACAAACAAATGGGACTTGCAGTTTTTTACAGAATAATGCGTGATCAATATTACAGAGTTTTACTGAAACAAATGAACGAACAAAAAAAAAATGGAAAAATTAGCAAGAGCAGGCCAAATGGGATTAGGAAAATAAAAATAAAAAGAAGGGAAAACATCACTGGTTAGTCTTGGAAGCATGACTGGCATCTTCCAGTAATATATTCCTGGACATGTCTGCAATGTTTTCATGTATACCAATACCACAAAGATGCTGGAGTCTGTGCTGAAAATGTAATAACATATCATGTATGCTCCACTGAAGCAAATAAAGCAGCCCCTAAAATGAATGCACTTTATCGTTTTATTCCTATGTACTGAAAAACATTTTTTCTTTTATTTTATAGCAAGGTGCACTGATAACACATGTTTTGTTCAGAAGAAAATATGTTTGCCATTGGAAGAGACAGTTGATTTTACTATTCTCCCCTGTGAATTTGCTGCTCTTCAGAGACTCGGGGAGGGGGGGGGGGCAACTCACTAATATACTGTTTAGCTGAATTGATGGAACAAATGGAGAAGAGAAATCATAAACTTGGTGAGCATCAGACTGGAAAATTGATAGAGGAAAAATGCTGTTATAAATAAAAAAAGGAGATCCCATGACAGTTACCTACAGCTACTAAAATTAGGTCATACTGAGCCTTTCTTTTTCTGCAGTGCAAAAGTACAGATCCATTCTTGAGTGCAGACTCATCCATCTCCATAATTGCAGTATATTTTCAGTGGGTATACAGTTTACTATATAATTAATACTGGTGATTGACAGCAGTAGTGGCAGGTGTCTGTAGGAGTAATTTTATAAACCCATTTTACTAACAATAGAAAACCGTAGCTCTAAAAAGGCAAGAGAGAGAGAGAGAGAGAGAGAAAGAGAGAGAGAGAGTGATCAGAACAAAAGCAAACATGACGGTATACTACTGTAGTCAACAGTTTAGCATCAAAGTTCATTTAGCATGTCTGCAGCTATTTTCTTTCTGCAGTCAGCATTATGTTTAAAAAATAGAACAAAAGAGAAGAGAACAACTAGATTACGTAGATGTTGTGGTGGATCTACTTTGAATGTTCAAAAGGCCAGATTACCGATCCCAGAGTTGGTATATATATATATATATATATATATATATATATATATATATATATATATATAGAGTTAGGGGTGTGTGGGGGGCATAGTCCCCCTCCTAGGTTTGTTTTACATACTGAGGTATGTCTCCATGCAATTTTGGGCAAGTGTTACCCTGGTAAAACTTTCATGTTTGGGAAATAAAACTTTCAAGTTCGGGAAATCAAGGTTTCGATGTTTTTGTGTTTGCTAATCTGGCCTTTCGAGTTTTCAAAGTAGATTTATTGTGGTATGTGTCTAGCACTAACATTTCTCTGATTTTTTTTAAAACTAAGTAGGCTCAGAAAAAAAAAAACGATGATAAAAACAGATTGACTGCAAAGAAATTTGCCTAACTTGAAATCTTCACACAAATCACCTGCATGCTATGTTACCAAGTACTAGCAGTACAAAGCATGTATCTGAAATAGTGAAAAAAATCTACTCTGTATATAACTGATCCACTCAGTCAACCAACAACTGCACCCCAGCAACAATGTTTTTGAAACATTTAAACAGTAGGCGCATGCTGAGCACTGGTGAGAAGTCTGTTTTAAAAGTGCTAGCAGGGAAGACAGAGTAACAACAATACTAAGTAATTCAATTATAATTTACTAGCAGCCAGGACTAAAATATTACTGCTTATAGCAATGGTGGCAGAGCCTTTGCTAAAAAGTCTGGTCCAGACTTATACTGACTAAATGTTACATTGATTAGCAGAACATGAATGCAGCTGTAACTCTGAACTGCTACATACAGACAGTTCTTACACTTTGGTTTACTGAGGTATTGCTACTCATTTCAAATGCATCTCCATGAACTGTGCAATACATTACCTAACACTGTTCCATTTGTAAAACTATGTTGTTTTCACTTTCTATATGTCTGGTAGTTAGCACAGAGGATTAAGGAGCTGTTAAAGAGCTGTTTCATGAAGTCTAGTCATCCAAGGTTTGACCCCCTCACCCTCCACCCCCTAACTGTGTGGATATGAGCAAATCGCTTAACCAGACACTGCTCCTAGGCTGTGTCTGAAAATGTCCATGGAGATCAATGCTCACCCACACTTAACAAAAAAAGAAAAACATGCATTTGTTTTGTGGTGTTTTTGCAACCGCTGTGCCACAGTTACCGTCTCCTTACAGCAAAATGTGCTACAAATTGTTTAACATTTGCGAGACAAATACCTGCTTAAGTGTGGGATAGACCTTTACAAAGGGCTGTCTGACATGCACACACCATAATCAGGATAGTCTTCTTTACATAAGTCCTCATTGAAGCCCCGCTGCTACCATTACAAGAAAAATAAAATAAAATAAAAAAAAAAAATAGAACAAATTTATTTAATTAACATTACTATCATTACTGTTAACCAGACCATTCTTGATGCATGACTGTTTCAAGAAGACACAGACTTCTTAACAGTCACTGAATTCTGGATGAAGAAAATGTTGTTATTAACAGCACACTTTAAAAAAGCTGTTCATTTTTTAGTCAATTGTTTGAGAACTAGAGTATGAAGTAAAGTTCTGCATCTATAAAATTTAAAACAAAATAAAATAATTAATAACAGTAATATTCCCCTCAGTTATAAAATCACTCTAACTTGGTTTATAAAACAAACTAATTATTAAGAACAACTGACATACATTTACATTGTAAATTCTGACTGGGGGGGAACTGTGCATACCCCTTCCCTTTAAAGTAAACATTTGCAAGAATATAATCTAAGATAACTAGTATCAGTGTCACACTTAAACAGTGGTAGTCCTGAGAACTTTTAACTTCAGATGGCCAGACTCCTTTCTTATGACTTTTATGTTCCAACGCTCAAGCCATATGACCATCAAAGAACACTGACTCCAAAGATCTCTGGGTCAAACACTTTGTCCCCAGCCCAAGAGTCCAGCTGTTTCTTAAATTATTCTAGGCTCGTTCCTATTTTTCCCTCCCCATTTATGGCCGAGATTATGTTTTGCAATCGATTTTTGGACGATATTTTGATTTTATGGAGGGGGAATGAAGGAGAGGCTAAGATCTTTGTTGATTACTTGAACTACACTACCCTATTCCTCAAATTTACGAATCACTGGCATCCCAGTGAGATTGATTTTTTTGGATATTCATTTAAGTAAAACTCAGGGCTGCAAAGTAATATATACAGGAAGGAAACCCATTCTAATTCCTTACTACACTTTGACAGCTGCCACCCCTTCCACCAAAGGAAGAGCATCATCAAAGGCCAGATGGTGAGACTGTCCCATTTGGTCAGTGACAATGACACTTTTAAAAATGAGCTATATACCTTGATAGGGATGTTTCTTGAAAGAGGATACCCCCTTAAATTATTGCTGAAGTTGCAGCAAGGGGTAATCAGTAAAAGGGATACTGTTTTTCCCCCATTTGGAGTGCAGGTGAGGGGAATATACAAGTTATAAGACAACTGAAGAATCCCAAAGTGTTTGTATTGAGATATAATCACTTGGCTCCCTCACTTGTCTCTGTGATCAATAAATCTTGGCACATTAGCCTTGACGAGCATACAAAAGAAATGTTGGGGTGTAGACCACGAGTTGTGTTCAGTAGGGGAAAAACATTAAGAACATCCTTGAGGGGCACAATTTCAAGAGGCATAATTCTGTAATGTATACATGTGGGGCATGCAGATATTGTAAATACATTAATGATGGACCATATGTTTCAGTTCAAAGTTATGAGTTTGCCCTTTCATGTCCAGGTAGATGTAAGTTGCAACACTACTATGTTAGTTTGCATTGCAACATGTACCAGCTGTCAAGGATAGTATGTGGTCAAAACTATATGGAGGCTTAAAGATAGAATACCGGAACATCTGAGAGCCATTAAGACGAAAAAATGTACATGATGCTTTGTTTGTCCACAGTACTGTTTGCCCGAATTTTAAAAAATTCATTTTCTTTGCCCTTCACCGGGTCCCTCCGAGTGAAAGAGGTGGTGATGATAAGCTCAAAGTGGAGAATAAGGAATATAGGTGTCAGTTAAGGCTTAATGCCACAAGCCCACCAGGTCTTAATGATAGTATATCTTTTCTTTCTGTGTTGAAACAGAGAGCCAATGAAGTATAAGGGGGTTGGGTTGTGCATTTCATAAACATGTATATAATATATTCAGTCTATATAAACATATTAATGTAAACATAATTGCATACAATTCTTTCATGATCAATTTTCAGATAAAGACTGACATTTTATATTGTGACTTTAGGGTTTTTAAATTTAGTTATACGAAGGTATATTTTATGTAGATCCCATTATTGATTTATTAATTTATGAAGGTGTGGAAATGTAATTGTCTGTGATTGGTTGTGTTATGTGAGGCTGCTTTTATATTTAAATGTGTGTATCATTTTTCCTAATGACTCTGATGAAGCCAAGGCATTTTGGTGAAAGCGCTTAGTTGTTAGGACTTCTTGCCGTTATTAAAGTGGAGTTACCTTGCTCGTTTTTTGGTTTTTCATTCCATTTTGTTACCATGCTTGTTCCTACTCTAACATAGATTGAGAGTTTGCTACATAGCATCTCCAGTCTTTGAGATGAATATGAGTTATTATAGCCATAGGGATCTAAGGGACTTCAATGAAGGTAACTTCTTTTCCTGGAATCGAGAAAGGAATGACGTTAACACCAATGTACGGCCAGCAGTAGGAAGTGAGCATAACCCTTACTACACCAGAACAACAAGGGTTTCTAATGCACATATTGAACCTATGAGTTATTCAAGTGTAGTTAAAACTGCAGTTACAGATTTAACTCCCTTGCCTAGTTTAATAGTCAAAACTTCAAGTGACACATCCCTTAAAGAGGAGGATAATAATGCAGCCAGTAGCAGCAGTATTGTTAATGAAGTTAGTGACGTTTCAGTGAAACCAAAAACAGCTATGCCTCCACCTTTGAATGTTAGTGAGGTTAACCAGGCACAAGGGGTTTTTAGCTCGTCGCAAGGTTGTTTTTTCCTGAAGGATCCACTACCAATAAGGGGCAGATCCAGAAATCTCCCCCAACATCCACAAATGCAGCGTTTCACAGCGAGGAAGAGACAGTGAGGTAAGACAAGAGACTAAAACAGGTCTAATGTTTAATCTTTCCTCTATTGTTTTGACTGATATGCAGTTATCTTTGCTAAATAGAAGACTGTCATTTGTACCTGCTCAAAAGACTAATTTAACAGAAACACTTAAAGACTTACATATATTTGGTAGAACGCTTACCCTTTGAGCACAGTTTGGTAATTCAAACTTTTTACCTAATGATGTTATATTTTGGAAACCTAGTACTTATATACCACCTAGTAATCCAACAATAGACTTGTTTGTAGATATATGTGAGAAACAACTAAGGGAAATATTTTTAAATAAACCAAAGAATAACTTTGTTAATTTATCTACAGTAGAGACGCAAGCTTTAGTTGAGCTTAAACGAATGAACATGATAGAGATACGACCTGCGGATAAAGGGGGTGGGATTGTTGTTATGGATAAAGACCAGTATAATGAATGCATGTTGAAGCATCTAAGTGATACTAATACCTATGCTAATATCTCTGCTATCCTGCTTAAAGGTGTCATTGATAAAGTAGAATTCTTGATCTTTGACCTTCTTATAATTAGTATGATTAATGAACAGCTTTTTGAATATTTTAAAGTGGAGCAAGCTGTGGTTCCTGTCATATATGGTCTTCCTACGGTGCACAAGAGCCCCATAATGCCACCAATGTGATCTACTGTTTCTGGAAGAGGCTGGATTACCGAGCCTCTCTCAATATATGTAGAAAAGAATGTGCATGCTATTCTAGATAATTGCCAAACTGTCCTGAAAGACACTAAAACTTTTTTAAGTGAGTTAAGTCATTACACTGAAGTTCTTTCTGGTCCTTGCATTTTTGTAACTTTAGATATAGAGTCATTATTTACCGTTATACCTAATGAATGGGCCATTGATAACGTTAGAGAATTGCTTCATAAAAATAATATTCCTAACGTTAAGGTGAATTTAATATGCACATTACTTGAAAAATTCTTGATAATAATGTGTTTATATTTGACAATGTCTACTACGTGCAGAAGGTTGGCGTGGCAATGGGCACAGCTTGTGCCAATAGCTACGCCAACCTATCACTGGTTAATTGGGAGCAAAAATATGTACTCTCGAACAATGTTTTTTGTAGCTTTATTAGTTGGTATAAGCGATTTGTGGATGATATTTTTCTGTTAAGGCATGGTACAGAGGAGAAATTGAAAGAATTTATTTATTTTTTGAACCAGCTTAATTTTTTGAATTTCACATATAAGTATTCAGCTGTTGAAATAGACTTCCTAGATGTCAAGGTTAGTAAGGATAATCTTTGTACTGTATCTACTACTTTATACAGGAAAGACATTAGGAAGAACAATGTGCTACACTTTGGAAGCATGCATCCTAATCACACTAAGCTTAACGTACTTAAGAGCCAGATTTTTCGTACCATGCGATTGTACAATGATAATGTTAAATTGTGTAGTGCCCTTGATAACCTTAAGCAGGAATTTATTGAGAGAGGGTATGCTCATAAAGTTATTAAGTATCAGATAGCAAAGGGATGGCAGCATAGGCAAGGTAGATGTAGACCTTTCTTCTCTGCTTCGAATATCACTTCATCTAATAGTGAGACTCAAAATATGGTTGACACCACAGTTTTGAATTCTAATAGTAATGACAAGATAAGGATGCCACTGACGTTTGTTAGTGACATCCACTTGGTCTGTGATGTCGTTAAAATGAATTGTGATATTTTGGGTACTATACATGAATTAGAGGGGGTGTTAGGCCATCAACCCGATTTTACATTAGAAACAATAGGACATTAAAAAGTCAGTTATGTTATAAGCCCATTTGTACCCAGTTATACCCATATTCAGGCAGGTTAGGTGTATATACCTGTAGAAGCTGTAGAGCATGCAGCCATATACATACGGGTGGTCAGTTTACCCACCCCTTCTTAGGATTTAAGATAGAAAGTAATTTTTATGCAGATTGTGAAACAAAAAATCTTGTTTATTTTTGCTACTGTATTGTATGTTTTTCTTATTACGTAGGCAAGACTAACAGAGTATTCAAGGACAGAATGCTTGACCACATCAGGGACATTAGGAATATTAAAGAAACTAGTGCCCTAGCCCTGCATGTTGCTAAAGAAGGAGTAGGACATAAATTTAAGTTTTTGGTGCTGGAAGTCATTCATAGCACCATGAGGGGAGGTGATTTAGTGAATAAAACAGAATCCAATGAGCAAAGGTGGATTCTGAGTCTTCAGGCTAACAAACCCCCTGGGTTGAATAATAGAGTTTCTTTGAAGCCCTTTCTTAAAGCCAGGGCTCTTAAGCATTGATTTGATATTCAGTCCTGTTATGGATTTTTTATATATACTTAATTCCATTTTTATGCTGTATTTATTAGAAGTTATATTGTTTTATTATATATGTAATATGGTTTTAAGTATTCCTATATGCCTTATTAGGTAGATATTTATGATGTAATTGCTATCATTGTTTTGATTGGTTGATTGATTGAATTTTAGAGAGTATGTGTAGTGAATTTTTGTTTGGTCTGATGAAGCAGATTATATCTGTGAAAGCGCTTACCCTGTTACTTGATTAAAGGAACTTGTGTGTTTTATCCTGCTGTGTGGAGCCAGTTTACTTTGCTACATATCTTAATGATAGTATATCTTTTCTTTCTGTGTTGAAACAGAGAGGCAATGAAGTATAAGGGGGTTGGGTTGTGCATTTCATAAACATGTATATAATATATTCGGTTTATATAAACATAATAATGTAAACATAATTGCATACAATTCTTTCATGATCAATTTTCAGATAAAACTGACATTTTATATTGTGAATTTAGGGTTTTTAAATTTAGTTATATGAAGGTATATTTTATGTAGATCCCATTATTGATTTATTAATTTATGAAGGTGTGGAAATGATGTAATTGTCCGTGACTGGTTGTTATGTGAGGCTGCTTTTATATTTAAATGTGCGTATCATTTTTCCTAATGACTCTGATGAAGCCATGGCATTTTGGTGAAAGCGCTTAGTTGTTGGGACTTCTTGCCATTATTAAAGTGGAGTTACCTTGCTCGTGTTTTGGTTTTTCATTCCATTTTGTTACTGGGCTCATTCCTACTCTAACATAGATTGGGAGTTTGTTCCATAGCATCTCCAGTCTTTGAGATGAATATGAGTTATTATAGCCATATTTTTGTATAATATAATTCTCTTAGCAAATTTCTTTTCTACCTTTTCAAGGATTTTCAACTGACAAGCAGTATACATACATACACACACACACACACACACACACACACATATATATATATATATATATATATATATATATAGATATTGAAAATATAGTATTTTACGATCTGCCTGATGTATGTTATATATAATAATGTGTGACATATGTCATTTGTTGTGCTTACATTCTTTTATATTTATCCCAGCTTATGCATAGGCCTATTGCATATTAACTTGGTGTGGGTAACCAAAGGAATGTTAACATTCACTGTTTTCCCTAATTCATTATACCATGCTTTCTCCTTAACTGCATATTTCATTAAACACACAGATGAATGGATTAATGTTTTACCAAAATGCATTATGTTGCATTTATCACAACTGAATTGCATACCTACATTATGTGCTCAGTCACTAATCTGTCTTTTATAACTGTTCAGTTGTTCAATGTCAGAATCATACTGTACTATAAAACCAGTCTTAGAGTTATCTGTATACCATATTGATTCAGCATGTTTTACATCTGGTAATGGAGGCAAACAAAATATTAAATAACTTCTGAATAAGAACCAATCATTGTGGGCATCCAAGATGTATAGGAGAGAATCTAAACTTGTGATTTGTATGGTTACATATTGGGATCTGTTGGTTAACATCTGAACTGGTAGGGTGTCTCTTACAGATATCTAAGAGGAGATCTTTTTCAGGTATATAGAGCATTTAGTGACAACTAGCTCTGGGAATATTTGGGGTTATCAACAAGTACTAGAGAATCATCAGACAACCCATGTAGAAGATTCTATAAGAATTAGAAGTGTAATTGGTTTTCTGACAGAGTAGCTGATGCATGGAACAGACTACCAAATTACATTAAAGCAAGTACTAGTTTAGATATTTTTAAGAACAGCCTGGACACTTATTATGGGAACAAGCATTTTGGTATATTGGCAAGCTAGAAGGGAATTAATGCCCATGCTTGAAATATTTGTATGTATGCACGTATGTATGTATAACATCATCCATCTAATCAAAAGAGGATTGAGCTTAGCCATAATAAGTTTTTCTAAATCATCTGATGGGGAAAAAGAGACAAAGAGTTCAGGCTAAATCTAAGAAGATAACTCCACATGTAAACCCTAGATCTAAAGCCTTGGAAATGTGTTCATAAAATCTTAACAGGCTTTCTAGTGTCAATCTTCCTTTGAGGTAACTGCGCTCATCTAAATCCAGAATGGCAATGTCTGTATTGTTGTTACCTAATATCTCAGTTATAAATCTTTCAAAGCACTTACATAGGATCAGTTTATAATTGTTGATATAATTTTTACTACTTTTTTATGTACTGATATTATGCTAGATGTTCTCCAGATACTGGAGATAGAACCAGTTCATAATAATTTATTAAAAAATAAATGCAGAATTGGGAGTAGATAGTTTATAATTGTTAGAATCTCTATGACTGGTTTTAAACCAGGCCCTGTAGATGTATAGTTGTTTATTAAATGCTCTTTCTATTATCTCAAGTGTTATACTAGGGCAAGTCGCTTCATGTGAAATTTATTTTCAAAGACTGAACCTGCATCAAACAGAAATGTACAGTTTGTTAAATAGGGTTGCTATATCGAGAGGGTCAGAAGTCATACTTCGATCTGACTTTATAAAATTTACTGTCTGTTGTGAATTATCAGTCATGTTAATATACCTATAAAAATATTTCTTTTTGTTAGCAACCATAGCTAATTTACTTTCAAAATGTATTTACTCTGATCTAATCTTCTTCTTTGTAGGTGATTTTGTGTTATTCAAAAATCATTTTGTTTGCTTTTGTTTGGTATTTCTTGTAAACCCTGCATTTTTTCTGCTTTTTTGTACAATTTATGAAGGCTGAAATTCCACCAAGACTGTAATATATTTTTTGGGAGGAAATTGTACTTGTAACTACAAATTCAATGCTACTAACAAGTAGGCCATGCAATGTGTTGTATTATGTTGCCAAAGTGTGTTTCATGTTGTAATAAACATAAATCCGACAGTGATACTTGTAAAGATTTAATAATTATAACATTAATTAAATTGTTACAAATATTAGAGTAGGCAGCACACAATAGTTCTACTTACCCTTTCAGAATTTTTATTGAAAGACTTCTTAAAAACACATTAAATTATGTTGATTATTTATTAAAAGATTCTTAGAATTTTTTGTCAAAAATTAGACAAGAATGGTACAGTGACACTTGTTGTGTCTCTACTGTTGATGTAGTAGAACTTTTTTTGTCCATACCCCACGAGATAGATTGGAGTTATTCCATGAAGCAGTTTTGGAATTAACTTCCCTTAACAACACATTAGTGAATTTTATTATGGATGTGATGGAAACAATCCTAAACAACAATTTTATAACCTTTGAGGGTGAATATTTCAAACAGGTTAAAGGTTTCGTTATGGGTCAAAGTTTGCCCCTATATATGCAAATCTTGTCATATTTTCTTGGGAAAATAAATATATATTCAAGGCCAGTTTTCAGAGCAGTGGAACATTTATTTGCACTTCCTGGATGATATATTCATCCTATGTAAGGTTATGGGGCAAGGGAGAGACTAATTTATTTTCTATATCAACAATATTTCTCCTTATTTTAAGTTTATACATACACATGCTGATAATAGTATTGACCATTTAGATGTTACCCGTTATAAAGATAAATTGGGAGGTTGTTTTGCCGCCCCCCCCCCCAATTTTTCAGAAAGTCAACATTTTCCAATAGTTATCTAAATGTTTTTAGTTGCCATCCGAATTGTACTAAAAATAAAAAAAAACATTTTTAAGGGTCAGTTAGTTGAAGTAGTGCATATGTGCTCAAATATGCTTAATTTTAAAATAGAACTGAGTAAACTGCTACAGATGTTTCAAGAAAGGGGTTACCCACATGACCTCCTACTCAGAATTGGTGAAGAAGTTCTCTTAGGGTAGGGTACTAAATTTAACCACATTTATGCAATGAAATAGGGATAGTTTATAATCTCACAGTCCAAGAGGAGCTTAAACCAACATATTAGCAGTATTATAAGGGGTGTCTGTCAAAACCAAGTCAAGAATATCAGCTTTCTGGTATCTTCAGTAACAAATGATGACATTCCCTTTTCTACAATAATTCTTGTTAATGAGCTGTTTTCCAGTAGATCTATCCCATAAAATACAAGTATAGATGTTTATCCATTAGTATGACATTTTTCATTTCTAAATTTTGATTTAGACAATAAAGGTGGTCCTGCAGCTGGAAACTCCCATGATGGGGCTACAATAACTGCAAACAATTCTAAGGGATTTTCTTGTAAAAGGCTCAAACACCTGAACTATTATACATTCTAATTAATCAATTGTCTTTATAAGTAAAGATGGAATACCACTACAAAGCTACAGTGTTACTCCTCATCCCTCAAATACTTTATTAAACATTCATATTTTACATAATTTGGATTTTGAAATCCTAATGTGTTCCAAGATTCAACAATTAATATTACTGAGTAATTATTTTGTGTAATTAAACTGAGTAATTCATCCAAACATTGTACATTACAGTAGAAACATTTTAAAGTCGAATCAGATATTTTGTATACCGAGTTACTAGATATTGGTCCTAAGGATTTGGCTAAAATGTTTTTAGTAGTCCCTTAATTTTTTCTGACACAAAAGTAACATCTAACATCTCCACACTTGTCTCCCTCTATACCCCCCCCTCAACCCCTCAGAAGTTCAGACCAATTTATCTTACAGATTCACAAACCAAAAAAAAAAATCTATTGGCCAGAACCTCTACAGCTATTTTCCTGCTCTATCATGGAACAAGCTTCCTATGACCCTCAGAAATATCACCCAGGTCAATGAATTAAAAAAAAAACTCTCAAAAACTACCTTACCAGAACCTAGATCTGTCACTGCAATCACCCAACTTATACCCCATCCTTTCCACTCCCTCACTCCATTACCAAATATCTATTCCTTCCTCTTCTCCACTTCCTCCTCTTCCGCTAGTTATCTTCTACTAAGTCACCTGATCTTATAACATGACAGTCTCTTATTACTGTCCATCCTTCTACACTACCTTGTACTGGTAACCTGCTACCTGCATCTTATTTACAATTTTGCTCTTACATAAAAATTTACACCTCCTGTCACTAAATAGAGAAACTACCTTTGAACAGTATGGTTGCCCACTGTTGACAATCCAATATGTGTTACTACCAGTTTATTGCAACTACCAGTTCCTCTACTTACTACATGGTACTCTATGTCTCTATTTTCACTTGTTTTATGTCTCTGTAACTGTTTCTGACCTACTGGTATTGCTATGACTATTGCACAATTATTTTGTATTATTTTATCTTACATTTGTTGCAAAATATTTGCTTATTGTACTGTGAAGCTTTTCTCCCAAGGCCTCCATTGAAAAAAGGCTATAGCTCAGTCGGACTATCCCGGTCAACAAATGTCAAATAAATAAGTATAATAACTAAGATATAGCTTATCTTGAGAAAATATGCTGTTATCGTATCTAAAACCTTTGTCATATTTAAAATCTTCCCAATAATATACAAGTTTAACATTGTAGACAGTACATATCTGCTTTAACCAGCTGTTGAAAATGTGAGCATTAGATGCTACGTGATCTTACGGACAAGATATTATGTTATTTAAAATTAACAAAATCCTTCTCAATGGTTTTAATTATATCCAAAATGGCATTCTTCACATAGTTAAGTGGGGTTTGTCCCTAGATCATTGCTTCCTCCATGCGTTAAAATGCTGAATTAGTTTTAGAATCGGGTCTATATTAGGTTCATAGGTTGGTACTAGGCTATCAGCCCTAGGGCCTATACAAGCCTAGCCATAACAATTCCCTGGCTATTTCTTCCCACACTATTTACTTCCCTGGACTCCTGTCTAGCAGGGCGACTGACGTGATCCCCGGGGTGAATTTCCTTTCTCTCATCCAATCGTCAAGGTTCCTTTTGAAGAGGACCAAAGAGGCACTATGCTTGACATGCATGGGCAATATATTCCAGAGTCTGGGGTGTCTCTGGGTCAGGAACCTATCCCTCCAGCTTATTTTTTATATTGTGATGACAAGGTTTAGATCCCTGGAGCGTGTGACTCTGAGGGATTGGGATTTCTTTAAGTGTAACATGTCCAACAGCTCTGGGTTTGACATGGCCTTGTATGTTAAGCAAAGATTGCCTCTGAGTAGACGATATGCGACAGAGTATAGCTGGAGTTTTTTAAGGCGGTCAGCGTTGGGCATCTGCTTTAGGTCTGTGATTTTTTTAGTGAGGTATTTCTGTGGCCTTTCCAGTTGTTGCAGATGTCTTGAGAGGTACATACCAAACGGGGCATTGTATTCTATAATGGGTCTAATGAGGAATGAGTACAGTGGGACAATGACCTCCTTTTTTCTGGATGAAAAGCCCTTAGTGATGAGGTGTGTCACATAGAAGGACTTCCTGACTGTTGTGGCGATGTGGTTATTGAAGGTGAGACCACTGTCCACCTGTGTCCCTAAGTCTCTTATCAAACTTTTGGTGTTTAGTGTACTGCCACCTATATGGTAATTCACGGATACATGTTTTTTCCCAAAGGGGGATAACTATACATTTCTTGGTATTGAGCTTGAGCCCGTGGCTCTGGCACCAAGCATCTGTTTCTGTAAGGCCCTTTTGTAGAGTATCCACATCATTTGGGGATTCAATAATGGCAGAACAAAATACAAATTAAGCAAATGTGTTTTGGGCGACACATACATCCCAAAGTGCCTGAAAGACGAATGGCTAAATGAGCGGAAAACAGAAATACGAACTGTCATACTTGGCCAAATGCTGTCTGTGACGTAACAGCATCAAGCAGCAATCCACAAAATAGCAGCAAGCAAATAACTCCAAAACGAAAAATGAAATAAAACGCTGTGTCAGTAAGAAGAAAATTTATTGTTCCAAAGCCAATAGTAAGCGCTTTCGTCTCTTCAACCAGAGACTTCAAACAGCAATAGTTATAGAGAAGATTGGATGTATTTAAGTATAAAAGCTACAGAACATATAGTACAAACAATAAAGGTTAGGTACTGTTAAAAGAGTAAAATATATGTCAATTAACGTGTAGTATCCTGCTAATGCAGGAAGTATTTAAGGCACGTAATCAGAACAGTTAGTTGTGCATATGGCATGTTGTGTTATATCATTTTGGCTTCCACTGCGCTGACCGGACCTGATGTGATACGTGACAGGTATTGTACTGCTGTACAGTCACAAAAAAGGAAGGATATGCTAGTCATAGATGGTTACCTGTATGTGTTAGAAAAACAGCTAAAGACTAAGAAGTACTGGGGCTGCTGACTTAAAAACACACATAGATTTAAGGGTAGGACAATAACTATAACAACAGGGGTAGAGGAAATCCTGTTAAAATCAAACTCTCACGATCATGCCTCTGACCTCACATAGGTTGAGAAGTATAAGGCTTGTTGTAAGTTGAAGGAAATGTCCGGAGATTGTAAAAGCATCTTTAGAAAGTGTAGTGACATTACCCACACGAAGGTCAATGTTACAACGTGTAAACAGGGTACGGCAAATTAGCATGTTAAGTCACTCTGCACCCTGTACTACTCTTAGTAATGTGTCCATAGATGAGTTTAAGCTGAAACAATCTAATCTGATGCAAGAGAAGAGGGGAGACATACACTCAAATGTACATGTGTTAGTCTGCACAACCACAGAAAATCTTGGTGACTTGTGTAAAAGTGAAATATGGTTCATGGATGGTGTGTTCCTAACTAAAGGAAAGTTCTGCATACAGCTGTATAGCATATATGCACTAACTGTGCATAATGGCACACAAAAATGTCTCCCTTTGCTACACTATCTGATGACAAAGAAATCCTTTAAGACGTACAACTATATGTGGGAATGTGTGTTTGCTTTATGTACGAAATCACAGTTGACCCCTACAGTGAAGTTTCTGTTGTGTGACTTTGAATTGGCAGCAATGAAAAGTATTGCAGCAAATTTTGCTGATGTTAGTAGCAAAGGGTGCCTGTTTCATTTCTCACAGAGTGTATGGCGGAAAGTTCAACAGCTGGGACTGTCACATTTGTGTGTTGAATTCCAACATGCTGTGAAGGAATTGATAGTCTTGAACTTCCTTCCTTAAGTGGACACGGTTCCAGCCTTCCCACAGTTGAGTAAAGCCTTCCCTAGTGAAGGTAAAGAGCTGATCACGTATTTCTCTGATGTCTATGTATTGGGCCATGTAAGGAAACAGGTCACCCGTAATGTAGCACCTACACAATTCCCTCCCATGTACCCTATTTCCTTCTGGAACGTGTCATCGTTGAATGACAATGCTTTGCCATGCACTCCAGAATTATGAGGAAGGATGGCACAGGAGAATCAGGTATTTACTTGGTAGGCGCATTTCTGACATTCCTTGTGTGCTATCTGTGTTTGTCCATGAACAGAACAGGGTTGATGAAATACGTCTAGAAATGCTGTCTGTTTGTGCAGTCTCCCCTAAGAAAAGAAAGACCCTAGAATGGGAAGAATGGTTACAGTGTGTACTGCACAGGAAACATGAATACAGTACTGCAGAGTTTCTACGGGCAGTTGCTATATTGCTGAAAATGTAGTGTAACATGCATGGCTGGTCCAGCTGTATGCATCATATTGTGTTGGTATTTGGTTTCTGTTATTTTGTTTAAGTTAGGTGTTTTCATGTCACAGTTAGGCACGGTGAAGGTGTAATAGGGTTTGTAAATAGTGGGGAAGTGCTTTGTGCATATATTCACTTTTGAAGCTCATTGTTGACATGAACTGAGTGCGTTAGTGACGTTTCTCTTACGTTGAGTATCACACTGGGTTTACGAGGTTGGCCAGACAAAACATTTCGCTCTTTTGCATTTTGGAGGAAATGCACTTCTGCATTTAGTGTCTTCACTTCATTTGTGTTGCTCAAGACACATTCGCTCGATTTGTGTTTCATTCTGCTAATATAGACCCTTAGAATCATACTTATCAGAGCAAACAATTGTATATCAGATTAAGGAATTCACAGTGATCAGTTTCTTACTTAAGCTACATATATTTCTTATTACCGGCTTGAGCATCAAGTCTCCTAAGACCAAAACCTCACTTCCCTTTATCTAATCTTTTGAATAGAGTGAACTAGTTTTATCACAAGCTATATTGGTGTGTATGTATTTTTCTGGAACCTTCACTCTCAAGTGCACATCCTTCATATTTTTGGTTTAATGGTGTAAGTTGCCCATCATTGTTTGTGATTGCACTAGCATTTCTTATTCATTTCCTATCTTATCTGCTAATGTGGTTCCTGGCATAATAGGCGTACAAAGGATTTCAGAATGTAAATCAGTTGTAAGTACATTATCTGCTAGTATAGTATTGTTGCTCTCCTACTTTGGATACAACAGAGGAGTCTTTGTGGGTTCTATTGAAGCAGCTTTATTTTATACAAACACGTCACTAAAGAAGTTTCCTGACTCTAACTTAAGTAACCTATATAAAAACTAACAACTGTGATCATGCATGCTCTCACTGTGGCTGCTGTAACAAAATGGCACTAGGGAGTGCACGTGTCTGGGATTTATATGTGCACATACAGCCTTGACATGCTTCTTAAAGATACAGCACACTTCACTTGCATTCTAATCTACAAGTATCATGTAAATAATGTTTAGGACTTTTAATTTGATTTTGTGTCTTGTCTTTGTCTGAGTAGGAAATATCAAGCACATTCTTATTTTCTGTATCAGGCAGAGCAATGCATTTTAATATCCTTATCTTAGGATATTAATTTTGACAGCCATGGTTACATTTATATCACACAACTCTGACAGAGAGTGACAAATATCTTATTTATCTGCATGTATACTTGTATGGGATCTCTATGACCAAACTATTTTTATGCGGTGATTCCTTTTCATTCAAGTTCACAATACATGTTTGCAATTTAGATGTCTCATTTACAGCCTCTTCATGTGTTTCTGTTTTTTTTTATTATTACCATTTACATTCTCTCTTCTTTTTCCTATTTTTAGAACTTTAGTGTGAGATAATTTATGGGCATTATTATATGTTTCCTTGAATGCTCATGGGGGTAGGGGAAACATCATTTGGGTTTGCTCCTCCCCAATTATCAGCATACCACATGTTTACAAATTTGATGACTGTTATTATTACAAGAACAATAATACAAGTCACCGGTGGAGTCCTCCAGGTTCTGTGTTGGGACCTGTCCTGTTTGGCATCTACTATTCTGAAGTAAAAGCCAATATCAAAGGGCTCTGGCTAAATAAGTTTGCAGGTGACTGCAACCTAGGAGCAGTCATTGGCTCCCCAAATGACTTAGAAATCCTGTAGGCAGGTTTGTCTCAAATAAATAACTGGTTCCAAAGTTATGGACTGAGACTAAATGCCAAAGAAATGAGCTGACCCAGTTGTTTAGGATTTTGGAACTTATGTGGACAGTGACCTAACCTTTGACTAATGTGTCCATTGTTGCAAGAAAGACCTTCTATACTGCACAGCTTATAAATAAAGGGATTGCATCTAGATCTACAGATGTCATTGCCCCCTTTATTCAGCCCTCGTTAGGCCAATCACTGAATATAATGCCCGTTTGGTGTACATCTGTCCAGACAAATGCAACAACTGGAACTCCCACAGAGACACCTTACTAAAATGATACAATGCTTAAATAACATGTCCTACATGGACTGACTCAGAGCCCTGTCACTATACTCAGTATCTTACAGACTGCTAAGATGTGACCTGTGTCGGGCTTACAAGACATCCTCTGACCAAATACTGATGAATTTATTGAACATGAGCAAGCCAAATGGCATTAGAAATACTCAGTCTAGAGATCTAAACCTCTTCTGCAACATCAATAGGATGGTTTGGAAGGACAGATATATCTCTCAGATGATACCATAATACCTGGAACTGCTCTGGGACAGACTCTGCAGCCACATAAAATAAAGTACATCCCTGTCCATATTCAAGTACAACTTAGATCTATGGATGGGAAACAGAAAATGTACCCCAAGACTGTCCCCTGTACTACTAATGGACAGAGGCAGCTCCTAAATGCTTTATCCCATGCATGGATCCCCTCAAATTATCTATGAACCTCAGTGGACACTTAGTTACTTGCTGTCATGAATTTTAAATAATTCCTTCAGTTCTGTACTGTTTTTACAAAAAATAGTGTCAGGAGATGTATACGTTGGGAGCACCCTACATCAACATTTGGTTGAGCAGTTGTTTTTAAGGAATTCCTCACATACATACAAGTTAAACATGTCCACTGTAACCTTTTTATTTAGGTGTAGTATAGACAATAAGGTATACTACTCTTTGCTAATAGGTAACAAATGTGATATCCAAATGGATTTAGCTGAAGAAAACCACATCATAAACAATGTAAAAATGGTCAGAGTTTCACTTATAACTATCTATAATCAGACCTGAAATAAAACATTACCCTTAAAAATTCTCATGATTTACACTCTTACTATTCCTATGAACAGGTATGTTTCTCTCAGGGATACTGATTTACTGGATCTTTGTGGCAGTGCAATAATGGCCATCCACTCTTTCTTGCATCAGCTCATATGTTGGCATGTTTAAATCATAGATCAGGCTTCTGATTTGTTATATTAGCTGCCAATTGAGTAAACCTCTACATCAACAGAAAGAACATAAACAAATATAGCTATTATTATAACTCACAAAATTATTTAACATAGGTCATTAATGAACTATGAACCCCCTATGCCCAACATTCATGCCAAATCATCTTCACTTCTAAATGCAGCTCTGACTAGCTTCCCTCAAATATTTCAGGGTAGCAGTGTTTTACCTAAGAGCTTAACTGATCCTGTTCTGTAGTCTCCACACCATCTTTCAAATGAGCTTTCATTCCCTCTAAGATGATATCATGCTGATGCTTTCCCGAAAATTGGAAATCTACACTGCTGGCAGAGCTAGACTGTGTAAATTCAAACTACATCATCATCATCATCATCAACAACAACACCCTCCCCCTTACCTTTAACCTACATGAGATCAGAATGCTGTGACCGCAGAGCTCCATTTCCAAGTGAAAAATGCTCAATGTTAGTATTACAACAGTTTCTAAGTATAGTAAGTCTCATACAAGGTAGACTTTTTCATTCAAAAACAATAGCCAAACAGCTGTAAATACCCCTGGATCACCACATCTTTCAAAGGGCTACTACCAGAGTAAGGCAAGTCCTGTGTAAAAGCTAAAAAGCTACCCACCTAAGGACATTAAAAACCAGGACTACTATTTGGCAAATGATGTACCAGCGTCACCACATAGAGCTAAAATGTTATTTATTATGACAAAACAGATCTTACTGGGTAGCAGACCTAAGCAGTTCTGCATAAGCATAGTTTTTTAAGGTTTAACTTCTCCAAGTCTTTTGGGTTTCTAATACCATGATGAGAATGTACCCCATTCCTAAGTCAAAGTGAAATTAGTACTGTTTCAGTCTTTGATATTAGCCAAAAGTGCTCTTCACAGCACCAGTAACATGCCCAGAAATTAATCCTTCTACAATTTCTACAGATTTACATGCATTAGTGGTATATCTAAATACAACTGTAAATTCTTTTTTATCAGACTCATTGCTCCTACTACTAATGGGACTGTCCAGGTATCCTTCTTCCACATTGCCCTCATTTCTACCTTGTGTCTGTCTGTACATAAGACACTGTAATCACTGATCAATGCTACTTTTGTCTTCTTTTCATGGACTATTTTACCTTGTTTTCTCACATCTATTTTTTTAACTATTGGTAATGGGTAATCCCATCTGATATAAACTGCACCATTCTCTATAATGCTTTGTGGCTTATGTTTCCACTACTTCTGAGCTACTTCATTATTGTAATGTTTCCAAAATCCCCAATGCAACTGTATTTCCACGTTATTATGCCTTTCAGTATACAGGCCCTCTGCCTTTAGGGTATAGCACTGGCAACAAGATGTGCAACTATTCCCAGTTCTGTTTTACAGAACCTGCATTTGTCTGTTTCGCCCACATGTTCAATGGGCTTTGTAAACCCAAGTGTACATAGTCCTCTCTCCTAGGTGCCAATATTAGCCTTTCATGTTTTGGTTTAAATTCACCTCTACTTATCCATTCCTGTGTCAGATCCTGATTGACATGAGGTTGTTCTAGGAGTTTTCTGTCCTTGCAGCTATATTTATGCCTTTTCCACATTTCTCACCTTCTCAGCTGATCCTTCTTACATTCTTTCTTTTGTTTTGGCACATTCAGTTGCTGCCTGATTTTTGTCTTCTTAAGGTTTGATTTCTATTCCTGCTTGACACAGATATGATTCCGCTAAATTAAGCAAGGATGTCATCCTTGATTTGTTCTTTTCATGTTTTAAAACTTTCACTATGTTTGGATCTGATGAGGTCAGCAAATATGTATGCAGTCCTACAACTGCAGATCTATACATGTAATCAATTTTGAGGAGGCCCATACCTCCTTCAGAATGAGAAATATATAATCTTAGTATACACTGATTTGTATATATCATTTGATAACCATGATGCATTTTTCTTGTTTTTTTTTTCCCAACTGATCTAATACCTTTTGGGGAAAGTCAATTATCCCAAAACTGTAGGTTAGAACAGGAAGAGCAAATTGGTTTATAACTTGGATTTCATTCCTAGATGTCATGGCTGTTTTCAGTATTGATTTTAGTCTTCTAAAGTTTTCCTTACATAGTTTTGTTCACATTTTTCCATATTTTATTGTTGATCCTTCATCAGTTCCCAAATGCTTATATATTCCCTTCTGATCCTTTTTATCACATTCCTGTCCCAGATTGATATTTTCTTGGTGCTGCAGCTTTCCTGCTTTAAAGGTTGTTTTTGCACAACTATCCAAACCAAATGATGTTCTTATATCATCTGAAAAAGTTTTGATCACTTGCTGTTGTCCTTTCAGTTCCTTATCTGACGAACTATACTGTTTAAAATCATCCACAAAAAAAAGATGAGAAGCCTTTACACTCTGTTGTTTGTTTGAATTTTTATCCCTGGGATAATAATCCGTCCTTATCGTGGCTTAACTGCAGAGTGATTTGCCACTGTTTCATGGTCACTTTAATGAAATTTATTAATATTGGGTATACATTAAACATCTTTAAGCACTCCTTTATCCATGAATGTGGGATACTATCAAATGTTTTTTGTAATCTATCCATGCCATACTTAAGATTCTTCCCCTTTTTACAATTCCCCATTATGACTTTATTTAACAACAAATGATCCTTTGTTCCATATGACTTTCTTCCGTTACCCTTTTGTTCTATTGCCATAACTCGCTTTTCTTCTAAATGACTATAAACTCTGTCAGCATCAGTTCCAGTATATAGTTTATACATCATTGGAAGGCAAGTTATTGCAATACAGTTTTTAGGATAGTTTGCAGGTTCACTCTTAAGCAAGACTATTGTCTTTTCTGTTGTTAACCTGGTTAGTGTCTGTTCAGGATGTGTATATAAGCTCGACCTCTTACTCGGGGCTAAATCTTCCTGCAAATATATTAATACTTTTAGCCAGAAGTTAGGTACCGTATCTAGACATGGGATTTTCCAGTTAGTTCAGGCCGTAACCTCATCCCATTTCATGTCCTGCGCATTTGAACTTTTTACTGTTTCTTTTACTTCTTCTATCCATTCAGTAACCCTGTTATGTTCCACAGGGTCTTCATCCATATTTATCCAAAATGCGTCTATTTCTTCCTTTTTGGGTGGTGTTTCTATTCCTTCTGCTTTGTTTCCAAATTCTCTATAAAACTTTTTTGGGTCATTAATAAATTTATTATTTTGTACTTTCCTTTATATTTATCTGTATGTCTTCTAAGTTTTTCTGCCTGTGCTGATATCTTTAGTTTAGTATTTGCAATAGTGTATGATAAACTCTAGTCTGTTCTGATACTGCATGTACTTATATCACATCTATCTTTCTAATGATTTTTTGTGGATCTGTTCCCTCTTCTATACGCTAACAGTGACATTTCTTGTCTTAACTGCTTTATAATTTTCCCTATTTAATACTTCCATGACGGCATTTAATGTCTTCCCGTCTTTTCCCTTATCACTCTGGGTTTTGTGGTAAGACTTTATCTGTTATTAATTTAGCTGCACAGTAATTTATCCTACCGTATGCATTGCTGTTAATGATCTTAACTACTGTGTTCATTTGTTTTATCAAACTTCTAACTTTTGGGTTTTATTGACCTTCTGCAGTTTATTTCTTTCATCGATCTTAACATTTCTATCCATCTGACTTAAATCAAGCAACTCTTCCCGTAGATCTTTTTCTTCTAAATTGAGGGCACATTCTTTATTCTCAACTTCCTGCAGGAATTCTACAGAAAGTTCCAGAACATCTTCTTGTGACATATTATCTTCAGCAGCACCCTGCATCATCCGTTGCTCTTTCATATGGGAAGTTACTTAATGGCCTATTATTGCACAATACTGACTGTGTCAGAGCTGCCAACATTTCCTGCACCTTCCCTTACTGTGCAACTCCAACTGAACTTTTGTACTGGTTTCCTACTGAGGGCTCCAGACTATTTTCATGTGATAACTGATCATGTTTCCTTCTCCAATTGTTTCTCCTTTCTTTGGTTACTCGTTGTTCCATCATGCTGTGATATAGCCTGTGTTAGACTTTGTACACTAAATCTTCCACTTTGCAGGTATTCTATAACTTCAGCTTCCATTTGTTTAACTTCTACTTTACTAATCTTATGTTCTACATTCCCTTTGTGATTTTATTTTTTGTATTGTGAAATTTTCCACATCTGGGTGCTTTGCATGTATTACTCTTCAAATATCTTTGGAACTGCTTTTTGGTACTGATTAGTTTGGCTTTCTCCTTTGCATAAATATTGTACCATATCAGATATCTCTTTCTTTCACATGTCCATGTTTTTCTATACGTTTCAAAAATCTCTAAGTTTTGTTCTTTGTAATTTCACACCTCCTCAGTCGCTTCTTTTTCCAAACAGACCAACATTTCTTGGTCTATATAATGTTTTTCATGAATATGTTGTATTAATGAACACAAATTTATATTTTGAGTCTTTTGACCATTTTTCTAGTGCAAGTATTTTTCCTTCCTCTAGTTTCTCTCTTAATATTTTTGAATATCTTCTATCCTGAAATTCTGGGCTTCTTGCATAATAGTAACAAAGAATAATTTCTTTCTTATCCTATCATCTTTATGGCTTTTTTGACCCATCAATTTTTGTGTTTTTTGGTGACTACTATTTCGTTCTACAATGGGGGGGGGCTTCCTGTCCTTGAGTTTGGCCTAACCCCATTGTAGGAATGTGTCCATATCTTGTGGATTCTATACCGTCATTTTCTCCAGTTCTGGCACCAGTGCATCTACCAGAACTGGACAGTTTTTTATCTAGTGCACCCAACTTTTTTTTAACCTACTTCTGCCCATGATATATGCTATATAAAATATAATCTATTTATTAGTGTTATCTTGGTGAGATTTTGTAAGAACAGGGCCCACCTTGTTAAAATACTCATCAAGACTTGAGGATGAATTCAGTTAAATCAATACTCCTCTACTTTGCTTGCTGATTTTATCAGCTCTCCTTTCAGACATGTTTGTGATGCTGTGGGAACATTTCAATCAGAGCATCCAGTGAAAATAGACTAGTAATGTTAAATAAAGATGTATGTAGACATACACACACACACACACACACACACACACACACACACACACACACACACACACACACACACACACACACACACACACACACACACACACACACACACACACACACACACACACACACACACACACACAGTATACTAAATATCTAGCTTCTGATGTTAAAAAAGACATCCTGTGACAAATATTGTCACTCAGTTAAAATTTCTAAAAAAATTCTAACTATTTAGGACTGCAAATAATTCATGGAAAACCTCATTAAAATGCTAAATATGTGTATATGTAATTTATTTTCAAGTCAGCCAACTCAAAGCTAAAACAAGTTCAAGCCAGGCAAAGAAGGTCTGCTATTACCCAGGAAAACAAATGGCCTATTCTCTCCTATGACTCATCACTTTCTACAATAGCAGAAGAATTTCCTTGTCACTTTCGCAATATCATTCCAAACCAAAGCAAGATTTCACAAGTAATGCACCTCAGCTAAGTAAGCCTACTAAACTCTTCACTTTCAGCCTCAAACCTTGAACAGTCATATGTATTTCTATTTTTTTTTTTTTTTTATATTTTTATTCATTTCCAAAAACAAGAAAACATGAATGCAGGTTATTTATGACAATGAAGTATTTACACATTATTTAAAAAGGTAGGCTAAAACCTCTAAACAGATATCAAACATTAAAACCAAAATAAAGTATTTACAAGGGTGTCTATTGTTGACATATAAGTGACTTTCTATACAATTGTTTCCTGATTATAATCTGCTGCAGTCATTATTCTCCAGTATTTCAGTTACTTTTTGCCATACTACGTACAATAATGTAGTTCTTTCAGTTCTTCCTTTAATAGTGTTCATTTCCAATTGCGATACTGCTGACACCATATTCATGAATTGCTTAAAGGTTGGAAAAGCTTTGGATTTCCAGTTTGATGTAATGTTCTTCCTTGCAATAGCTAGGAGAGTCCATAAGATTACATATTTTGTTCTTGGCACACAGTCGGGTACAGGTGCATTAAACAAAATAATAGATTTGGAAATCTGGAATTTATCATTGAATACCATTTGCAGAAAATAATTTATTTTATCCCAATATGGATTAATCAAATGGCATTCGTAGAACATATGTTGCCACTCTGCTTTTATTGATAAATCACATCTCCAGCACCCAATATTTTTCTTAAACATAAGTTCCATTTTATGAGGGGTTACATAAGATCTGTGTATGAATTGCCATGTAAAAAGTCTCCAATGTAATGAAAGTGATGTCTGCTTTGGAGAGAGAAGAATTAGTTTTTTATCTCTGTCATTTGGCACATGTCCATTAACTGATCTATAATAATTCTAAGCACCTAAATAAAACTGATAAATATAAAACAGTTATTTTGTATCTGAAGCACCTAAATGTTATATGAAATAGCATAATAAACTCAAATGTTACAAGAATAAGCTTTTATTTTGGCAAAAAAAAAAGTGATGTTCTGTCATTTGCACTGCCATAGGTATGTTTTGTCCTGCAAAATCTTAGAGATTTCTACACAAAAAATGTCCCACTTTGGGCATTTGAAAAGCTGGCAAGCTTAACTAGTTGAATCATTTAGTATGAAAATGGATTCATGTATGCTCACGTGTTAGCTCAGGCACAGGGCATCTAATTGCAGTGCTGATACTGAGATTGACTAGTGATCTGGGAAGCTGAAGAAGGTTTGGTTTTCAGTGGCTGATCGCCAGCCTGCCTAATTTAGGTGGAACATTTTCATTTTAGTGTCATAATACTGCTCTCTAGTGGATGCTGAAAGGTATAGCATTACTGTTCTACACAAGCTCATGATAAAAAGTGATGAACTTTGGTAAACACTGTCACTTGAATAGTAGGGAGAGTTAACGATAACACATAAGTGCATGGTGTGCATGTTTGTGTGTGCATGCTGTGCATATTGACCATTCCTCCACTTAGGGGAGTCAAGGGTTGAAATAAAATCTCTGTGGTTAGGAGCAGTTGAAGTAGGGTTGGGACATCTTGGTCTTCTCTCCCACTACCTGAAGATAGTTACATGCTTCACTGGCTGTGGCCCAGGCTTGAACCCTCAGAAGGAGACTGGGGGAGGCAGAGACACTGACTACCTGCTGCCAAAAAAGTTTTTTTAACAAAAATTATGCATGTATATTGCTTTGAAATTGTATATACATTTGTAAGAATATTTATCTTGTAACTGTTTACAACCACGTTCTGCTTTAACTACATTGCCATTGTTTATTCTATTGTTAGAAATGCTTAAAATTTACACCTACTAGGCCCGGTCAAGAAAGGAAAGGGATTCAGCACCAGTTCTTTTACCCATTTAACGAACAAATACAAAGAAAATTGCCAAGCTTACAAGATAAAAAAAAATTTACCATTTGGGAGAGCTCTAGAAAGGGCAAGATTTTTTTCAGTTTGGACAGACAATTAGCAAAGATACGGAAGACATACAGTTGCACTTGTTGCTTTCTGAATGAACTATTACAGGATGACATCTGATTTCTTAAAGTTATATAAAATAAGTAGTCATGAAATGAAATACTCATAGAACATTTTAGATATATCAGAACAATTGCTATTGTTTATGTGTTTTTCTTCAAATGTAAGTACTATGTCCATTATTGTTTACAATAATTGTATACAGAATGAATGTAGTCAGTCTAGGAGATACTCTACTCAGTCAATGTAAACAGTGTTACAGAATCTCATCAAATTGCATGATGATGTCCAACTCATCGATATTATATCCATCCAAACCACACTTAATAATGTCTACTCCAACAGAGACACTTCAGTGCAATTACCATTCAATGATAGAGTTCTTCTATAGTATGGCCCTGGTATTGGTTACCTTTGTGGGGTTTTTAATCAAGACTTAATGTATTACTTGCATATCTAGAATCAGATGTCTACAGTCCAAGAACTTGGACAACCATATTCTGTCAAATATAATCAAAATAATTATTCAATTTACCCTTCTTCCAAAACTGCTTTATGGTACTATTATATTTAAAAAAAGTATATTCTTAGGCTCCACAGAGATCTTAACGTTTCTATCATTAAACTGCCAAATCTGTCTAAATCATGCCATTACAAATGCCACTTTACAGCTTTAAACAAATTAAAGGTAAGAATTCAGCTAGGACAGCTGCCTTTCCAAATATGCCATTTACGGTTCTAAAACATTTAAGCTGACTGCTTTGACTGCAACTATTCAATTTACTTGCTGCTCCTTTTCTTTCTATAGTATGTGGGTTTTAACTCCCCTAAATCTCTTTGATCCTTATGGTAGAGGTTTCAAAATCAGTCAATAGTGTGATTCTGCTTTCTCCCTTCCTATTGCTACACTAAGGATAAACTAGGTGTTACAGTACATTATTTAGAAAGTAAAAAAAAAAACTGCACTTGAGGTGCTACTTGACCTGCCTGTTTTTTTTATTTTTAAACTTTTTCCTTGCCTTCTTACACTGTTTCAGTCATCTCTGCTTCCACCCTCATCAGTTCATCTTTTCTCATTAACACCCTCTCATTCGCTTTCAGTTTTGACTGTTTTCTACTCAGACTGCCCATTCATTTTCACCTCATATCATTTTTCCTTCCACTTTCCATCTCCTTTTTGTGAGGTTATTTACTCTGCATATGCTTTATCTTCCTTGCATCCTTATTATGTCCTCGCTCTTCTTACTCATCCAAGTCATACTTCACATTGTTTCAGTAATTTCCTTAAACTTCAACTTTTGTCACATAACCACATCTCCTTACATTTATTATTCTGTCAGCTGCTTCCACCTGAAGCTCACTTAACCCCTTACCTCTTCACATACAGATCACTTACAGTCTCTACAGTTTTATTATTCCTCATACAACTTGCATGTCTCTTGTTCAATATGACCTGCTGCTTTTTACATAAATGCCAGCACTGCTATTTGTGCATTTATTTTGTCTAACTCCAAACTAGCATAAACAATATATATTGTGCTTTTGCATATCTTATATGAGTCACAGAGATGTTTTAATACCATGTACTCATTTTTTTTGTAGATTACAATATACCTGTAATGTGCTTATTTTGCCTGTTGCTTATCTGCAATCTGCTTGCTATCTCATCTTCTCATCTTAAGTAGTTTGCCTTAATGACTGAGGCCTCTCTTTCTCTCTCTCTCTCCCTCTCTCTCTCTCTCTCTAACATCCAACAGTTATTGAATTTTATTTGTTTAAATTACTTTTTAAGGTATGAGTAAAAATAGCATGAAGTAGTCATACAAAAATAAAAAACTTGTAGAGTAACAAATTTCAAAATAAATATTTCCTGGGTAATTCCTTAGACTAAGCATAACACCAACAAGTAAGGCTCTAAGGCCTGGTAGTTACAGTTAAAAAATAGCCAGTCATGTCTAGGATCACATTCATTTGGGCCAGTTACTTACGCAGCACAAAACTGTGAGACAAAAAATGTTAACACTGTGCATGTGGACAAAGGATCTACCCACCAAGTGCAGATTCACACAGAGCAAAGCATGACATTTGCTGGAAAAATAAACGTGTAACTGTATTTGGCTGCATTTTTAATATACAGTTTTATTAATGTTCGGTCCTTGTTTTATAATTAAGTATATTTCGGCTTCTATTGTTACTGCAGCCTGTTCTGTTTTAGTCTTAGTCATTCTATGAAATCCAGAAAACTGTTGTGGTAGATTTAAATAGAAAATGAACTCCCTGTGTCTCGTACAACCCAAGAGATGTTTAAAACCTCTTAGTAGAAACCAAACATATACAGCTAGACAGACAGAAAGATATGGGATCCAATATGGCAAATACAAAGGAAATATAAACCCTATGTGCGACATGTGACAGAGGTTAACTGCATAACATTTAAATGTTGCATGACATTCTTTTATTTGATAGTGTCTGACTAAATCCTGCTGTTACTGTTAATAACTGATCAGAATCAAGCAACACCATCTACACTCACATATCCTTGCCAGTTATGATAGATGTTACACGTCCTGCTGACTAAATACAGAAAAAAAGAAACAATTTATGAAGAGATGCATGCTCTGCGTATATGTAAAGCAGAACATTTGCTAATTCTTAATTTAAGGATATCTTTCAAGTATTATTCATATTACATAGGTACAAAAGTTTTTTTTTGTGTCACAGACAATCAAATGTCATCAAAATGAGTACAGAAGCAGCCAAGTGAATCTAACATGGTTGGTCTCTTGCGTACTGCTGCTGTTGGAACCATCACAACTAGTGCTTTTCTCTTCTGTGTTATTATTCCCAATATGCCTGTTGACTATCATCCTCTCCCATTGGTCTTGAAGACATTCATTCCTTTATACGTATCATCATGGAACTTATAAACAAAGACATTGGTAATCTCCAAACTCTGGATCCCACCCAATTCAGGTTTGTAAAAGGCAGATCATGTCTTCTGAACCTGATTGACTTCTTTGAAGCAGTCACCAAAGCCGTAGACGAGGGGAAGGTGGTTCACACAGACTTTCTAGATCTCGCCAAGGCTTTTGACGCAATCCCCCACTCTGGAATTATAAATAAACTCACTAAACTAGGTATAAATCCCTATGTCACAAGATGGGTTGCCAAATGGCACACTGACAGAACCCACACTGAGAAAGTAGCAGACTCCAAATCCGACTTCAGTCCAGTGACAAGTGGAGTACCAGAGGGTTCAGTCCTGGGTCCTCTCTTGTTTGGTATCTACTTTTCTGAAGTACAAGCTAACACAGAAGGTCTTTGGCTAATGAAGTTCGCAGATAAGCTAGGCTTAAAATGGCTCGCAAGGGCAATAAGCCTAGTACTAATCTATGAATCTATGAAGATGACTGCAAACTAGGAGCCATAACTGAAACTCCTAATGATGTGGACATCCTACAAAAGGGCCTCACTGAGACAGATGCCTGGTGTCAAAGCCATGGCCTCAAGCTCAATGCCAGAAAGTGCATTGTCATCCCCTTTGGTAAAAACTATGTACCCATGAGCTACCACATAGGTGGTAGTCTACTTGACATCGAAAGTGTGATAAGAGATCTTGGGACACAGGTGGACAGTAGTCTCTCCTTTGATAATCACATTGTCACAGTAGTCAGGAAATCCTTCTACATGGCACACCTCATCACAAAAGGTTTCTCATCCAGGAAAAAAAGAGGTCATTGTTCCCCTCTACTCATCACTCATTAGACTTATTATAGAGTACAACGCCCTTTTTGGTATGTACCTCACAAGACATCTACAACAACTGGAAAGGCCGCAGAAATACCTCACAAAGAGGATTACCAGCCTCAAACAGATGCCCTACGCAGACCATCTCAAAAAACTCCAGCTTAACTCCATCGCATATCACCTACTCAGAGGCGATCTCTGTCTAACATACAAAGCTATGTCAAACCCAGAGCTGTTGGACATGCTCCACTTAAAGAAATCCCAATCCATCTGAGCTACACGCTGTAGGGACCTAAACCTTGTCACCACAATAAACAGAACATGCTGGAGGGATAGATTCCTGTCCCAGAGACTTCCCATACTCTGTAAAAAACTACCTATCTATATCAAACAAAGCTCCTCATTAGCACTCTTCAAGAAAAATCTTGATGATTGGATGGGAAATAGGAAATTCACCCCAGAGATCACCTCTGTGGCTCTGCTCGACAAGGGCAAAGGAAAATAATTTTCTTGGGTGGCGAAAGCCAGGGTACCTTTTTGGCTAGGCTTGTATAGGCCCTAGGGCCAATAGCCTAGTACCTACCTATGAACCTATACTAAGTATCCCCAGCTGGCCAGAGAAGTTCTTATATTGTCAGTCATGCAGGTTGTTTGTGTATTCAGCTGTATTTGCTAATGCAGGATATGAGAGGGCTGTTAATGACTCTAACTCCCAACTCGGGGGGGGGGGGGTTATTGGCCACTAATGTCACTGTAAGGCCCTAAAGTTCTATACATATGCTTACTTTCGCACACCACCTACACACCTACACTCAGACCCACATTAATGATGGCTTCCATCACTGGCTTGGTAAAACCTTGACCACATCTTCATATCTTATCCCACTGCACTGCCTGCATCTGGAACCAGCCCCCTCCCTCCAGGATGAACAAGCTGGCATTGGCTGCCACCTCCCATGTTTCCCCACCTGCTCCTCCAGTAGCTGATCCACTACCAAGACTTGGGTCATCTGCGCTGTAGTCTGACCTTTGTCCCTCCTGTGTGCTATATGATCAGACTCTGAAGCCGTTCTTTTACATAGAATAAATGAGAACTTCTGCTTTAATGTGTAATGACTAATCATTGTTAGATATACTTATGGACTCGGTACTAATAATAAAAGTCAAAAAACTTCCAGAGGTGTATGAACTATTAAACATCCCCGATATAGAAACAAACCAAGGTTACACATATGTAGGACACTGTATCTCTCCATACAGCTGATGAGCCATGCTGGTATTGATAGCAGAATGTTCTATGCAGCCTGCTGTGAGTGAATTACTGCTGAGTACCTCAGCTGTCTGCCTGCAGACAGTTATTCTGAAAGCAGTTTATGTGCCACTGAGCTGTATTCAGTGACAGGAAAGCACATATCTTTATAAACAATATGAAGAGGCTCACGCTCCTTACATAAACTTCATACACTTGAAAACCATATACTATTCTAAGTATTTCTTATTATTGCAGCTAGATTCTGTGCTGTCATCTATATGATGTGTCACAGAAGGATTGTGTATCACTACCTTTTTAGCTCATTTCTTAAGAACTCCTAATGCTAATTTAAAAAATATCTATTTATGACGACTGCCCATTTAATACGCCTTAAATTCAAACCTACCTCCACCCTTTACTTCATCATCACCACTACAAAAATAAATAAATAATTAAAAATAAAAAAGTGGCTATAGATTCAACAAAATAAAAAAAATAATAATTTGAAAGTTAATTGGATGTTTTATATGTTAAAATGCTCAAGACTGACTGTACATGTCAGCCAGACTCGTTCTAATATGCTAAACATGCCGAGGATTAATGGATGAGTTACAGGCATGGGCAACCTCATGTCTTACCTCTTCTTTACTAATACTTTTAGAAGAACCGATAAGAAGCAACCCACATCTCTAGCATACATTAATCCAGTTGTTCCATACTGGTTTGGTGCAATTATCAGAAACTACAGCAGTGCACATATACAGTACCTGGCTACCTCATTTCATAAATGTGCTAGCAGTGATGTTTTCTACTCTAAAATCACAACTGCAGGTAACAATCTATTTTTTTCCAATATTGATATACTTATTTTAGTGAAGAGCTACTCCCAAGCAATTATAAGCAGTAAAATGGAGTGGTACATTAACATGTGTTGCCATTTACTATCTCTGAGTATATCCATTCTTGAGCACCATCTTGTACAGTTACACAAACCATCCTTCATTTTATTCTACTGAGATTTTCTAGGAGTTAACTAGAAATCAGTTTCCTACCCATAATTTTTATACTAACCTGAAAAGTTACAGGACAGTAGTAAGAAATAAATAGCAACGAATGTAACATTTTGTTTTTATTTTGGTCACCAAAATCAAGTGAGAAAAAATCTGCACCCTAAACTTACACACATTAAATGTACCCGCACATTTTTTTTTTTGCTTATAATAATTTTTAGCTAAACCTGAAAATGTTATTTTCAGTTAAGAGAAAGCTATAAATCACACAACATCCAATATGAAAGATTCCAAAGACATGCATCTGGAGCATTTCTCCCCGGGCCTCCGCTGAAAACAGGCACTGTGGAACCTAGTCGGACTTTCCCGGTCAACAAATGTTAAATAAATAAAAATAAAAAAATAAAATATACTAAACGTATATACTTAACTATAAGCATATCTGTTGTCTTCAACCAGAAGGACTATAGGTTTTTGGTCAGCTTGTCATCTAAAATTTTCCTTGGTTAGTAGCCATTCCTCTTTAACTAACAACGTTCTTCCAGTAAGCTTCCTTTCTAGAATATGAGGTGTACCACTTGAATATGGAGCATGTTAAGAACTGCAGACCAAAGTCTGCCATGAGGCAGGGGAAAGGAGGGAAGGAATAATGATAAGAAGGTACCTGCTCATTCACATCTATCATTTAACCAGTTTGGCAGATGAAGACAATGAGCTTCCAAGAAGCTACTTCCTGTGGTACAAGGTTTGATTCCCTCTTCCCTGACATCATTTGCCTACTGTGTGACCTTGCACAACTCAGTTAACCAGGCAGTGCTTTGCACAGCCATGGCTTGCTTGTCTAACATCCGGTGCTTTCCCAATCTGGTGTCCCTCGACTCTTAAGCTGATGAGTAATGAAAAATGAAAAATAAATAAATGATCCATTCCCAAATCTGGTGCTCCTCTCTTAACTAGAGCAGTTATATCAACCCCTCAGCTCTAAGCTGAAGAGAAAAGAAGTTTGTGCCTTGACCTAGCCAAAAAAAAAAAAAAAAGAAAAGAATTCTCCTTTAAACTGTAGCAAACTGCTTGTTACAAACACAACTGTACAGTACAAGCAGTTCGTTACAGTTGCAATGCCACTCACTAAGCTGTTCTGTGTTTTACCACTATAGCCCTGATAGCAACAAATGCAGTAGCAGTGCTTCATTTCCGAATGCTGTTAATATCTCTCTGGCAACTGCCAAATCATGCCCCTATCTTCACCATGCTTTTGGAGTTTTGCAGCAAATAAGAATTTGTGCTAGGCTCCTTAATGGTCTCCTTAATTGCATGTCTGCTAACTACTTATGAACTTATAATTATAAACACAACTTTTGTATATGGTACGAGGAGGTCCAAACTTGTCAACCAATAGGACAGAGTCTCATGTTTATCCTCCTAGATGGCCACCATGGCAACATACCACTGATCATGGTGACTCTGAATAAAGACCAAGACCTGGAGTTTGCAACTCGCTTGAAGTGTCTTGTGAAGGTATTTAGCAAGAAAAAAGCAATGTTTGTTACCTTGGAACATTTTATCAAAAGATGCAATATTTTTTCTCTTCAATGTGGTTTTCTGCATATAAAATCTGACCTTGATGTGGCCTGTATATATCCATGTTATTTAACAAACATTCACCTCTATTCAAGTAGTTAGGTAAGAATGCAACCAAAGTAACTAATGGACTACTGTTTACCTCAGTGACTACCTAATGAGTACTTTTATTTTATATCATTTCATTTCATTTCATTTTATTTTAAATAAAGGCTTGACAGCACTGACAATGGAAGACCAAGTAGGAAAGCTTTAGACATAAGACCTGTATTTCAGAAATTCTTCTAGCAAAATTAATGGCTACTAGAGAAGATTTCAAGACAAGTACTTTAAACCAGCTTCTGCAACAACCTAAAAATGGAATGCTTGATTCAATAATTTTAAATGAAAGTCCCATGGAGGGATGGCATTTCCTGAGGGAAGGTTGAGGGGGAGAGAGGGTAAAGTTGGAACTGAATTTATCAGCCAGGAGGTTTGCTATATCTTCTGGCTCAGTATAGGTGACTCCATTTACAATGAGCTCTGCACACAACTGTGTATTGCCTGTGAGGTTGCGGACATAGCTAACAAATGCTTTGTGGTTGATCTTGGCCTGGGAGGTCAAACTTACCTCAACTTTGGCTTTGGTAGACTTTATTTGCCCTCTGAGTTGTTTGATTAGTTTGATGAGTGTGCTTTTATTGTGCTGGTGCTGTACCTCCTAATTTTTGCCATGATTTTCTTCCTTCATTTATACAGCCTATTGACTTTGTGATTCCACCAGGGTGACTTGTTTTTTTTTATTTTTTTCTGTATTTCTTCCTGGTGGGTACAGCTGCCTCTATGCAGCTATTAACATGTTTGTACAGGGTTTCTGTGAACAGTTCTGCAAATGCAGCAATGTTCTCAGGGTTTATGGGGGTTTGAAATTTTGCCAGGTTCTCACTTAATAGCAGGAGGTTAGCCTTAGAATAGTTCCTGAACATTCCAGGTTTAGCTGGGGGTCCAGGTTTTATTTTTACTTCGAAGAAGACCACTTTGAGTACTGACCTTACCAGTGAAGGCATAACAGTAGGAGTGTGCAGCATTCACCCATATTAGTGAGGACCAGATACAGTATGGTTGTACCTCTGGTTGGTGTATTGACTATCGTCTAGGGAATTTGTGTTTACAAAATCCAGGAAATCTCTGTGCATGTACGTTTGGTGTCGTAATGAATTCCCAGTTAATAGAAGGGTAATTAATATCACCCATAATATGGTATTGGGTTGGATGGTTAGTGATTCTAATAAGTTTAAATACATGGTATGGGTTTTCTGGATCACAGAAGGGGACCTATAGCTCGCAAGGAAGTGGTACTGGATTTTACCTATGGCGATTTGAACATGGGGCTGTTCACAATGTATTGTCCTGCTTGACCAGCCTTGAAGAAGTGTTGGAGTCTTGGTGAAATCTGAATATGGCACCAAAGTGGATTTTGATAGAAGAGTAACTTAGACTTTAAGCATGTTAATTCAAAGCCACAGGCACTGGAGTTATAAAGGGGTTCAATATTTTGGAGGTAACCCGAATATAAAAATGTGTCTGTTTACTTTTGTAAGTTTCTGTAGTATTAAGGTTCTGGGTAGAAATAAGGATTTGGATAGCCATAGGTGAAACTGAAGATACTCTGGGTATTACTTGAACTGGAGTAACCAAGCAGGTAGACAAAGGGAGTTGCCATGCAGGTAGACAAAGGGAGTGACCATGCAAGTAAGGTTTGACAGACAGCTTGAATCATCAGGGTTCTGGATGGCCATGGAAATACAAGCTTCACCAGAAGATGAGGCCATAATGGGGAGAACTATACCTGAGGCCAGAAATGGGGCTTTGGTAGTGACTGCGAACTGATTATTGCTGCCTTTCTGGACAAACTGTGGAATAACAGGAAATGAGAGAAGTCTAGTGTGTCTTGGTGGCCATTTCCTGACAACAAGATTCCCTGGACTTTCCTACAGAGGAAGAGTAAGTAAAGAGAGTTTTCTGGATTTTGCATTGACTGGGGATGTAAAGAGGTCACCACAGTGCTTTTCCAAGGAATTGAAGAGCTTCTACATTACAGAAAGGCTGAGTGTCAAATTAAGGGGCCACAGGAAGCACTGGATGAGCTTGATCTCTACAACACTGTCCTACCCAGGACTGACTGATATCAGAATATGACATATTGCCATACCTCACTCCCATACCTTTACAGTTTCTTCATATAGGGGATCAACACACGGGTTGGGATTAAGTACCTCCCAGATTTTTTTTATGAACTAAATCTTGGCCATGTTGTTGCTGTAGACAGCAACTGCACATTGGAGTAGGGAATCCTGAATGGAAGCAGTGTGTGATAAGGACCACCTTCATCTTTAGAATGTTGACATTTAGATCGGCCTTCATCTGTCTTGGATAGTCTGTCCTTGACTATGCCCCTCCCACCCCAGGGCAGTAGCCACTGCAAGGCAAGGAATTTGAAATGGATTACTTAGAGTAAAATTTGCAGTGTAGAACCATCATTGTAAATAAATCTTGCAAGCTTTGGAAATTTTTGTCTGGCAAGATATTGGATCCATTAATTTAGACCACTGCATACTTATAAAGCAATGGCAGATCATCATGTGAAATTTTGCATGAGAGAGTAAGTTACCTGCAACTGCCTTGAGTCCCAGTGTTCAAAGACAGAGAACTACACTTCTGTGGCTAAGTGAGACTGAATGAGGATTTGCCTTGAAGGATAACAAGCCGATGGTGCATCTTGTGAAATTAGAGTGGTGGGTTTTCAACTTGAGCTTTGTAGTATTTGCAAGGACTGGTGAAGACTCATTTGAGACTCCCAAGCTGCTACTAGACTGTCTACAATTGGTGTAGCTAGGAGTCAGTTACCCAGATATGAAACCATAATTACACATTTCTATCTCCTGACTTGCCGCTGCAAGAGTAGACATCTTGACTCATGGAGGTCCAATGTGAATATCTAATCTCCTTTTGACAGGCAAGGAAGAATGGATTGTGTTGTGACCACCTGATAAATTCATTTGGTGATAAAGTCACATTTACTCTGCTTAAAACAAAGACTGATTGAAGTTATTTCCTTTTTGGAATTAAAAAGGGTGTGGATTAACATCCATATCCATCCTGGTTAAGCAGAACCTCTTGGATGTTATTTCTTTTGGTGATGATGCTAAGAACACTTTTCTTGCTGTACTCTTTTAATACAAAGTGAGTCAGCTAATGAGAGAAAGTAGGGCAGACAGGGAAGGGCTGTGCAAAAACAATTGTAGCCTGTAGATATTATTGTCAATTACTTATGCAGGATAGCTTCCTACACATCCAGGCAAAGAGACAGATGACTCCTTAATACCTCCAGAGTGGGACAATTGTTCAAGATCTCAGAAATTACATTGTTGCCCCACCAAAGAAAGTACACAGAATCCCTACTATTTCTGTCTGTCCTTGCATCAGGGCTAGCACCCATTTTTGGAAATTTCCACATCCTATTATTCCTTCTAGAATCTGGTGTTTGATTACCTTGCTGGCAATGGCCACATTAGTACCATAATGATTTTGTTTTCTTGAAAATGGACAGTGCTACATTTCAAATTCCACAATAACAGGTATGCGGATCTTGCCCTCCTTCCCAGTATTGTCCTGTTTTTCCTTAACTGCTAGTCTGAAAGGATGGATCTGTCAAAGGACCCATTAAAAAGGATGCCTTAGAATCTTCAGAAAATCTTAGAGGAGCAGACAAGCATGATGACTAACATGCTGGTGCCTTCAGCCCTAGTTGCATCATCTACAAAGCTGTGCGCAAGTCACATGGTGAAGTTTGTGACAGAGGACATAATTCTCATCTGTGAGCTTAATTTAATTTTTAATTATGCATTAGGCAACTTATCTAATGACTGGGACATCTCATTAGACGCATCTCACTGGAAGCATAACATATATGACAGATTATCTGCAACCATCTGTGAATGTGGAAGACATGTAACTACACTTCTCAAACATGTCTGGACTTCTGGACTTTTTACTGAGACGATGAAAAGCTGGATTCTGTAGAATAAGAGCCTATTAAAAGACAAATACTGCAACAATGGATAATCTTGATCCAGCATATCCAGTTCTTGGAAGGCTGGGGGATCTTGTCTGTGTCCTCAGATACCATCATGTCCACAGGAAAGGACCACCTAGTATTATGGCTGGAAGAGTCTGAAAGGCTTCCTGAAGGATATGGGGTATGTGTGCTATACCGCTCTGCCTCATTGCATCTTGAAACTCCCTGACCAAGAATTCATTTGGGGGGGTCAACGACATCCACATCATTTGCACCTGGAGTGCGGAACCTATGTGGAACTAGGTGCCACCTCTAATGCCTCTTCTTCTTTACTGAACCTTGGAGGGGGATTGGTCTGGTCAAGAAATAACTAACAGGTCAAGCAAAAGCCCTTCAACTCGTCTGTCCTGTAATAAATAAGGATGAATGGCCAAAGAAGCAGACAGAAAAATGGCTCCAGCTGAGGCTGTGGATGGCATAAATACAGGTGCCAAAGGCATCAAATGCAGAAATGTTTGTCTGTCTTGTTATTGTTAAGATAATCATAAATGCCATGTTTGGGGCCAAAGGCACTGAAACTGAATGCCCATGGCTGTAGCCTATCAAGGCTGATACTAAGATGACTAGTGTTGAGCTCATCCTTGCTGATTTTACCAAGGCAAAGCAACCGATGGACCAATTGAAAGCAAGCCTGATGTCAAGAAAAAGTCATGATGCCAGATACTTCTGTCTTCTAGAGAGCATGGATCTTGCTCTAACTCCAAAGCATAATAAAGCCATTGCCCTATCTAAAAACCCATGGGGTGAATAAGTATAATTATTAACTTAGTTAGAATAAATAATAAATACAGCCACTGTAATAACCTAACAAAGTGACATTCCAAACATAGAGAGAACATGTAACAAATTTTGTGTGGCACAGGCAAATGGACTGCATGACATAGGTTGTGACAGTGATTGCCCTGAAATATGGGGATGAATTGGAAGAGAAAAACAGGAAAAAAAGATGAAAAAGCAGAAAGACTGTAAAAACAGGATGGGCAGATCAGAAGGTGACAGAGACCACAAGTAGATCACAATACAATATCAATAGGAGATGGACTTTAAACGGATGAATTGGAATGTGAAGTGTATGAATTAATGAAAAAGAAAACTGGTGGGCTTTGATCTTATAAACCCCAAGACAAAATGGTGAAGCTGTATATAAAGTATGCAAAATGCTAGTAAGGCATTAAGGGTCAGAAAGTGGGAAGTAGGGAAGAGAATGGAGGAATTTTAAGCTGAGTTGTAAGGAGGGAAATCGTATGAAATAAAGATTTAGGAGTAAATGAGGCAGGGCAATGTAAAAAATATGTTGGAGAGAACAAGGAACTTGGAAGATGTAGGGTATTGACTGGTCCTCACTAATAAAGTGACTGCCATAGTTATAGCAAACTGGAGGCAGGTAGGAGAGCTAGGACGAATACAGCAATATCCTCTCTGAATCAGGAAGCAAATCTTGTAAATATGCACATAGTTAAAAGGGTATGGAGTTCTGAGGTGTAGAGAAGAAAGTACAGGAGGAAGTAAGGGACAGGCAGGTCATTAGCATGAAATACGAGAGTTATATGAAGGCACTGGTACGGAACAGGGCTGGCAGACAGTAAAAGGAAAAACTACCAGTTCTAAACTGAGGCAGGAAGTTGGACAGATACAGCAATTCACAGCAGAAGAAAGTGAAACATAGAAAAGAGGGCAACATAGAAAATGGGAGTTAGGAAACATTGGAAAGGAATTATTTATAAAAAAGTGAGATGGAAAATAAAATTAGAATAACATCCTGGAACATAAATATAATGAAAAGGGAGAGATTAAATATGTTAAGTGACAAGACTTGCAGTTTCTGACAATACAGAAAATGCATCATACACAGGGAAACACATCAAGCTGGATTAGGTTTTGCTTTAAAGTGATATAGCCAGTGCTTCGGCATACCTCTCTACCTTTTAACACAAGAAATCTGGACAAAGCCCAATATAATGGGAGGACAGAAGCCCAAGAATAATGACAGATTTTAAGTATCACTCTTATAAACTTAGAAAGTAGCCAGAAGAACAGGATTTGTGTTAGCATGCATTTTATGAAGGATATGAACTCGAAAACTCAAATGTATGGCGTTATTTAGTTACTTCAGTCTTTAGATCATACCTCTGATTTGCCAGAAAAAACACAAATTTTATGAGGAACAGACCAAAAATATGAGGCAAAAATCTGGACATTCTGAGAAAATCTGGAGAGTTGAGAGGTATGTTTGTGGGGGATCAGAAAAAGGGGAGCAATTTGGCTAATGAAAAAAAAAAAAATAAAAACTGTTCAGTAGAGGATAAGGACACTCCAGATGACATAAAAATTGGTGTGGGGGGTTCTGGTATGGTCACAGTAGTAAAAGGTAGGATAGGAGGGTGACGATCACCTTGATAAATACATATGTGCCACCTAAGATTTCACTGAATGTGTTGAGGGCAGTCCTGGCAAAACTGATCAGTTTTCATACAGGGATAAAAATATTGACAGGGGACTGGAATTTAGTGACTAGTAGACAAAATATATAAAAAGACCCAAGGAAGAACAAGGTGTCAAAAGGAGGAGAATTTCTTTGAAGTTACTTGCAAGTACTAGGATGGAAGGATGTCTGGCAGATAGGTGTGAGGGAAAGGAAGGATGTATATAACCTTTTACTCCCATAAACACCAGAGTTAGTCTAGAATTCATAGATTCATAGGATCATAGGTAGGTACTAGGCTATTCACCCTAGGGCCTATATAAGCCTAGCCAAACAGTACCCTGGTTTTTGCCACCTAAGAAAATTATTTTCCTGTGCCCCTGTCAAGCAGAGCCACAGAAGCGATCCCCGGGGTGAATTTCCTATCTCCCATCCAATCATCAAGATTTTTCTTGAAGAGTGCTAATGAGGAGGTTTGTTTGATATAGATAGGTAGTTTGTTCCAGAGTATGGGAAGTCTCTGAGACAGGAAACTATCCCTCCAGCATGTTCTGTTTATTGTGGTGACAATGTTTAGGTCCCTAGAGCATGTAGCTCGGAGGGATTGGGATTTCTTTACGTGGAGCATGTCCAACAGCTCTGGGTTTGACATAGCTTTGTATGTTAGGCAGAGATCGCCTCTGAGTAGGTGATATGCGACAGAGTAAAGCTGGAGTTTTTTGAGACGGTTCATGAGGGCATCTGTTTGAGGCCGGTAATCCTCTTTGTGAGGTATTTCTGTGGCCTTTCCAGTTGTTGTAGATGTCTTGTGAGGTACATACCAAAAGGGGCATTGTACTCTATAATGGGTCTAATGAGTGACGAGTAGAGTGGAACAATGATCTCTTTTTTCCTGGATGAGAAACCTTTTGTGATGAGTTGTGCCACACAGAAGGATTTCCTGACTACTGTGGCGATGTGATTATCAAAGGAGAGACTACTGTCCACCTGTGTCCCAAGGTCTCTTATCACACTTTCGGTGTTAAGTAGACTACTGCTTATGTGGTAGTTCATGGGTACAGAGTTTTTACCAAAAGGGATGACAATGCACTTTTTGGCATTGCGCTTGAGGCCATGGCTTTGACACCAGGCATCTGTCTCAGTGAGGACCTTTTGTAGGATATCCACATTGTTAGGAGATTTGATTATGGCTCCTAGTTTACTGTCATCTGTGAACTTTGTTAGCCAAATGCCTTCTGTGTTAGTCTGTACTTCAGAGAAGTAGATACCAAATAGGAGAGGACCTAGGACTGAAGCCTGTAGTACTCCACTTGTCACTGGTCGGAAGTTGGATTTAGAGTCTGCTACTTTCACAGTGTGGGTTTGGTCAGTGAGCCAGTTGGCAACCCATCTTGTGACATAGGGATTTATACCTAGTTTAGTGAGTTTGTCTATAATTCAAGAGTGGGGGATGGTGTTGATAGCCTTGGCGAGATCTAGATAGGCTGTGTGTACTACCTTACCCTCATCTACAGCTTTGGTGTCCGCTTCAAAGAAGTCTATCAGGTTTAGGAGACATGATCTGCCTTTTACAAGCCTGAACTGGGTAGGGCCCAGAGTTTGGAGATTACCAATGTGATTGTTTATAGGTTCCATGATGATATGCTCCGTAGCCTTGCAGACCAGGCTCGTCAGGCTAATGGGGTGGTAGTTCCTGGGGTCTGTGGGGGCTCCCCCTTTGTGGAGTGGGATAACCGTTGCTGTGCACCTTCAGTGGGCACAAAGCCTGAGGTGAGGCTATGATTGAACATGGTACTTAGATGGGGTGCCTGTTCATTCTGTAGTTCATGAACGCAGCCTGGGATGTTGTCAGGTCCCATGGATGCTGTGCTCTTGGCTTTGGAGAGTGTGTTTTTTACCTGTGCAGCTATGATTACAGGTACTTTGCATTCTTCCGGTATAGAGATGGGCCCTTTAGGGGATGAGAGAAAGGTAAAGTTAGCACTGAACCTATCTGCCAGGATGTTGGCAATATCAGTTGGTTCTGCATATTTAGTGCCATTGTGCTGTAACTCAGAGTAGATCTGTCTGTTGCCATTGAGATTCTTGACATAGCTATAGAATGCTTTGTGGTTGTTTTTAGAATCAGTGGCAATTTTGTTTTCGTAACTAGCTTTGGAGGATTTTATGAGGGATCTCAGCTTCTTACTGAGGCTGACCACGGAGTTCCTCCAATCATGGGATTTTAGTCTTTTTTGCAACAGTTTCTTTCTTCTGTTATAGAGTTTGTTTATAGCAGGGGACTACCAGATTGGCTTCCTTTTTTGGAGGATAGCATCTTGGTTCTGTTAGGGATTGCATGATCCATGCACTTGTGTAAGTGCTTATAAAGTGCAATTGTATAAGATTCAGCAGTCATATCTCTATTGTCCATCAGCATGGGTGTCGTGAAGTTTGCCACTTCTGTCTTAAGAAGCGTGAAGTTGGCTTTGGAGAAATTTTGTACAGTGGTTTCCCTAATGGGGTGGGGGGGTGGGGCTGGGATGTGGATGTCTAGGGTGATTTGCTTATGGTCACATCTGACCAACGAGGAATTGACCTCTGGTGTGGAACACCGGTTGCCCATGTTGGTAATGACCAGGTCTAGGATATTGCTGCCCTGGGGGGGTGTGGATAAGTTGATCCAAGGCACTGGAATTTTGAATTCCAGAAAATGTTGAGTACAAGAGTTGGTACATGAGTAGCTTTCCCAGTTAATGGTGGGGTAGTTGAAATCGCCCATTATTAGGGTGTTAGGTTGTACCCTAATATTTTCCAGTGTATCAAGAAATGAGGAGTGGGAATCCTGGGGCATGGTGGGGGATCTGTAGCAAACTACAATTTGCATTGCGGTCTTGCCCAGAGTTAGTTGCATTTGGATAATCTCAGATGCATTATGCTGAGCAACTAGCCTGGAGGTGTGGATATCCTTAATGAATATGGACACACCTCCGCCTTTAGTGCTTCGGTCCAAGTTAGGTAGTTGAAAGGTGTGGTATGAATTATAGCCTGGTAATGCAGAGGTGCTCTCTGGAGCCTTGAACCAGGTCTCTGTCACTGCACAGATGTCAATATTCTCCTGTTTAAGGAGTGCCTCGAGTGAGTGCATTTTGAGGTTTAGACTTCTAGCATTGACTAGCATTACCCTCAGATGTTTCTTGCTTGTACCTGTTACAGTGGTAAATTTGTCATTTGAATCTTGCCTAAAAAAGGTACTATAGGGGTGGCAAGTACCTTAGCCAGTATCCGGAATCCCAAGGGGACAGGTGCAGACCATCTCTGGCAAAGCATCGTGGCTTGTCGATCATGTCATCCCAGGCAGACAGATACTGCATCCCCTTAGAATGACACCAGAAGCTTAGCCAATTGTTGAAGTCAATAATTTTGTCCTTGTACTGTGGTATCATTCTAGGTGATGGCAGGATGCTACTCAGGGCTAGGGTCATACCTACCTGGGCTACAAGATCAGAAATCTCCTCCATGCCTCTTTTCATGTAGTCCAGGGAGGTACGTCTCAGGTCATTCACACCAACATGGACAATGACAGAGTCATATTTGTACTTGCTGTGGAGTGACCTGAGTCCATCCGTTATGTGGCGGATCCTGGCACCTGACAGGCAGCTTACAGTGACTTTCTCCTTGCTTAGCCTGGTGAGTGGAACATCAGTGTGCCTGACTATAGAGTCACCTATGACTAGAGTGTTAGGTACGTTGTTATGCCTTATGGGCTGTGGTTGAGTGGCACACTGAGTTTGTGGGCTATGTGTCATTTGGGTTGTGTTGGGGGTGGAGGCTGCTTGCGTTTCTGCTTTGGAGGTCAATGTTGCTTGGGTAGATTTTTTTTGAGAGCCTCCACGAATGTAGGTGTGTGTTTTGTTTTTCTATGTGTGTGTTTTTGTGGTGTAGGTTTTTGAGGGACTATGTGATGAGTGTGGTGTGGTGCAAGTGTTTACCTTCTCCTCTTGACTGTCTAGTCCAGTCTTGGGTGAAGAGAGCTTTGCTTCCAGTTTGGTTATATAAGTGCATCTCTCACAGGTTGTAGTGTTGAGTTGTAGGAGGAGAGGGTTGTCTTTGTACATGAAGCAATTGCTGCATTGCCCCAAGATGCCCAGATCCATCAGGTAGACAGCAGAAAACACCGGGAGCTGACCCTTAGACATGCCTGGATAGATGTTTATTTATTAAGTACTAAAAACTGTTTTCCTCTAGACAAGTGAGGAAAGTTGAGTGCTGTAGTAATTTGTAGCTTATTTAGTGCTTACAATGATTTCTGAACAAGTGCTGATCTCAAAGAAACAAATTTGAGTGCTGAAACTAGAAAACTGGCTAGTTCTAAGAAACAAAATTAAACTAGAAGGCTTCCCTCCAACATAGAAAGGCTTGGGGTCTAAGAAGCTTACAAACAGTCCTGGATGTAGCAAATCTGTATCTGGACTAGACAACTTATAGGAAAGGCAGGAAACAAGCTTAGAAAAAAAAAAAAAAAAATATATATATATATATTTTTTTGTAAAGTGGAAAGGGGAAAGGAGGAGCAGAAGCTAACTGGGTTGTCCTTCTCAAATGTTCTCCCTGGAATAGGTAGAATGAGGTAATGACACTAGATTGGGAGGAGTGTTCCAGATCAAATTTACAATAGGGGTGGGCAACTGCAAAGCCACCAAGTATAAAAACAAGATACCAAGAGGGACGGATGTTGGGAAACAAAAATCAGAACAAACAAACCCAACCAGATGCTTAACAATTGACAGGAGGGGTATATAAAGTTTGGAAACAAAGATAAGGTGAGCTGTGTAATATCCCTCAGATTATGCAATGCTGTGAGTAGTAATAGATATAAGAAATGGGTGAGAGTTACCAAGGCACTGTAGAAGTCTTGGGTATTTATTATAACAGAACAAATATAGAAGATAGATTGCATGGGAGATAAGCAAGATACTGGAAAAAGAAACAAAGTGGGGAACAGATAGCTGGGATAGGAGTAAGAGAGAGAGAGAGAGAGACATTAGAGGAAAAAATACAACAGTGGCTGTTTCAGTGGCAGCAACAGTTTAGGTTGAAAAGAAGGGCAATGACTGATGATTTGGTAGCATTACAGAGTGAAATTACAGTGGCAATACAGAAAGTGAAAGACAGAGAAATCCTTTCAAAGAGAGTAGAAATTCTGAAGTATGATTTCATAGCTGACAAAAGCTATTGTGATGAGAACAAGGGAGTAGAAAGGGGATCCATAGGGCTGAGAGAGTAGAAGTGGAGTCCATGGAGAAGATTCTAGAGGAATATTGAACCGTTTATGCTCACTCATATAGGGTTAAGACAGGCACTGGGTGGCAGTGAAGAGTTACCAAACAGCTGGGTAATAACAGCAGAGCTAGTAAGGGAGATGGCTAGGAAGGTGCTTGGTGTGACATCTGGACAGAGAAAGGAAGACAAGGAGACCTGGTGGTGGAATGAGGAAGTACAGGTGAGTATACAGAGAAAGAGGTTGGTGAAGAAGAAGTGGGATTGTCAGAGAGATGAAAAAGGTAGACAGGAGTATAAGGAGATGAGGTGCATGGCAAAGAGAGATGTGGCAAAGGCTAAGGATAAGGTGTATGGAGAGTTGTATGAAAGGTTGTACACTAAGGAGGGAGAAAAGGACCTGTATCGATTGGCTAGACAGAGGGACTGAGCTAGTAAAGATGTGCAGCAGGTAAAGGTGATAAAGGATAATGAGGGAAACTTACTCACAAGTGAGGAGAGTGTGTTGAGCAGATGGAAAGAGTACTTTGAGGGGCTGATGAATGAAGAGAATGAGAGAGAGAGAGAGCGAGCGAAAGAGAGAAGTTTGTATGATGTGGGGATAGTGATCATGAAGTGCAACAGATTAGCAAGGAGGAAGTAAAGACAGCTCTGAAGAGGATGAAGAATGGAAAAACTGTTGGTCCGGATGACATTCTTGTGGAAGCATGGAGGTGTTTAGAAGAGATGGTAGTGGAGTTTTTAACCAGATTGTTTAATGAAATCTTGGAAAGTGAGAGGATGCTTGAGAAGTGGAGAAGAAGTGTTTTGATACCGATTTTTAAGAATAAGGGTGATGTGCAGAGCTGTAGCAACTACAAAGGGATAAACAAAAAAAAGAGCACTGGATAGCCGTTTCCACCACGAACACAGTTTATTATTGCACAGCAAGCCACAGCACAATAAACAGGATTAACACTGACACACAACCAGTTCGTTTTCATTTCACCACTTCATCCTTTCATGAAGTGGTGACACACACATAGAAACACAAAACACACACCTACATTTGTGGAGGCTCTCAATAAAAACCTGCCCAAGCATCAGGGACATCCAAAGCATAAACACAAGCAAACTCCACACCCCAACACAACCCAAATGACACATAGCCCACAAACTCAGTGTGCCACTCAACCACAGCCCATAAGGCATAACAATGTGCCCAACACTCTAGTCATAGGTGACTCTATAGTCAGGCACACTAATGTTCCACTCATCAGGCTAAACAAGGAGAAAGTTACTGTCAGCTGCCTGTCAGGTGCCAGGATCCGCCACATAACGCATGCACTCAGGTCTCTCCACAATAAGTACAAATATGACACTGTCATTGTCCATGTTGGTGTGAATGACCTGAGATGACCTCCCTGGACTACATGAAAAGAGACATGAAGGAGCTGCCCGATCTTGTAGCCCAGGCAGGTATGACCCTAACCCTGAGTAGCATCGTGCCATCACCCAAAATGATACCACAGTACAAGGACAAAATGATTGACTTCAACAATTGGCTAAGCTTCTGGTGTCATTCTAAGGGGATCCAGTATTTGTCTGCCTGGGATGACATGATCGACAGACCACAATGCTTTGCCAGAGATGGCCTGCACCTGTCACCCTTAGGATTCTGAATACTGGCTAAGACTCTTGCCACCCCTAGAGTGCCTTTTTTAGGCAAGGTTCAAATGACAAATTCACCACTGTAACAGGTACAAGCAAGCAAAATCTGAGGGTAATGCTACTCAATGCTAGAAGTCTAAACCTCAAAATGCACTCACTCAAGGCACTCTTTAAAATGGAGAACATTGACATCTGTGCAGTGACAGAGACCTGGTTCAAAGCTCCAGAGAGCACCCCTGCATTACCAGGCTACAATTCATACCACACCTTTCGGCCACCTAACCCACAGAACGAAGCACTAAAGGAGGAGGCGTGTCCATATTCATTAAGGATATCCACACCTCCAGGCTAGTTGCACAGCATAATGCATCCGAGATTATCCAAGTGCAACTAACTCTGGGCAAGGTCGCAATCCAAATTGTAGCTTGCTACAGACCCCCCACCATGCCCCAGGATTCACACTCCTCATTTCTTGATACACTGGAAAGTATTAGGGTACAACTCAACACCCTAATAATGGGCGATTTCAACTACCCCACCATTAACTGGGAAAACTACTCATGTACCAACTCTTTTGCTCAACGTTTTCTAGAATTCATAAATTCCAATGCCTTGGATCAACTTATTCACACCCCCACCAGGGGCAGCAATATCCTAGACCTGGTCATTACCAACATGGGAAACCAGTTTTCCACACCAGAGGTCAATTCCTCGTTGGTCAGATCCGACCACAAGCTAATCAGCCTAGACATCCACATCCCACCCCTACCCACAATTAGGGAAACCATTGTAAAAGACTTCTCCAAAGCCAACTTCACACGTATTAAGACAGAAGTGGCAAACTTCTTGTCACCCATGCAGATGGACAGTAGAGGTATGACTGCCGAATCCTACACAAATGCACTTTATAAGCACTTACACGAGTGCATGGATCATGCTATCCCTGATAGAACCAAGATGTTATCCTCCAAAAAAAGGAAGCCAATCTGGTGGTCCTCTGCCATAAACAAACTCTACAACAGAAGAAAGAAACTGCTGCAAAAAAGAGTAAAATCCCATGACTGGAGAAACTCCCTGGTCAACCTCAGTAAGAAGGTGAGATCCCTCATAAAATCCTCCAAAGCTAGTTACGAAAACAAAATTGCCACTGACTCTAAAGACAACCACAAAGCATTCTATAGCTATGTCAAGAATCTAAATGGGAACACTCAGATCTGCTATGAGTTACAGCACAATGGCACTAAATATACAGAACCAACTGATATTGCCAACATCCTAGCAGATAGGTTCAGTGCTAACTTTACCCCCCTCTCACCCCCTAGAGGGCCCATCTCTATACCGGAAGAATGCAAAGTTCCTATAATCACGGTTGCACAGGTAAAAAAACACACTCTCCAAAGCCAAGAACACAGCATCCATGGGACCTGACAATATTCCAGGCTGCGTTCTACATGAACTACAGAATGAACTGGCACCCTACCTAAGTACCATGTTTAATCATAGCCTCATCTCAGGCTTTGTACCCACTGAATGGCGCACCACGACAGTTATCCCACTCCACAAAGGGGGAGCCCCGACAGACCACGGGAACTACCGCCCCATTAGCCTGATGAGCCTGGTCTGCAAGGCCATGGAACGTATCATTGTGGAACTCATAAACAAAGACATTGGTAATCTCCAAACTCTGGACCCTACCCAGTTTGGATTTGTAAAAGGCAGATCATGTCTTCCAAACCTAATTGACTTCTTTGAAGCAGTCACCAAAGCCATAGATGAGGGTAAAATGGTTCACACAGCTTATCTAGATCTCACCAAGGCTTTCAACACCATCCCCCACTCTGGAATTATAGATAAGCTCACTAAACTAGGTATAAATCCCTATGTCACAAGATGGGTTGCCAACTGGCTCATGGACAGAACCCACACTGTGAAAGAAGCGGATTCCAAATCCAACATCAGACCAGTGACAAGTGGAGTACCACAGGGTTCAGTCCTGGGTCCTCTCCTGTTTGGTATCTACTTCTCTGAAGTGCAGGCCAACACAGAAGGTCTTTGGCTAACAAAGTTTGCAGATGACTGCAAACTAGGAGCCATAATCCAAACTCCTAATGATGTGGACAAACTACAAAAGGGCCTCACTGAGACAGATACCTGGTGTCAAAGCCATGGCCTGAAGCTCAATGCCAAAAAGTGTATTGTCATCCCCTTTGGTAAAACTCTGTACCCATGAACTACCACATAGCTGGTAGTCTACTTAATGCCAAAATGTGATAAGAGACCTTGGGACACAGGTGGACAGTAGTCTCTCCTTTGATAATCACATCGCCACAGTGGTCAGGAAATCCTTCTACGTGGCTCATCTCATCACAAAAGGCTTCTCATCCAGAAAAAAAGAGGTCATTGTTCCCCTCTACTCATCACTCATTAGACCCATTATAGAGTACAACGCCCCTTTTGGTATGTACCTCACAAGACATCTACAACAACTGGAAAGACCACAGAAATACCTCACAAAGAGGATTACTGGCCTTAAACAGATGCCCTATGCAGACCGTCTCAAAAAACTACAGCTTTACTCCATTGCATATCGCCTACTCAGGGGCGATCTCTGCCTAACATACAAAGCTATGTCAAACCCAGAGCTGTTGGACATGCTCCACTTAAAGAAATCCCAATCCCTCCCAGCTACACGCTCTAGGGACCTAAACCTTGTCACCACAATAAACAGAACATGCTGGAGCGATAGATTCCTGTCCCAGAGACTTCTCATACTCTAGAACAGACTACCTATCTATGTCAAACAGAGCTCCTCATTAGCACTCTTCAAGAAAAATCTTGATGATTGGATGGGAAATGGGAAATTCACCCCGGGGATCACTTCTGTGGCTCTGCTCGACAGGGGCACAGGAAAATAATTTTCTTGGGTGGCGAAAGCCAGGGTACATTTTTTGGCTAGGCTTGTATGGGCCCTAGGGCCGATAGCCTAGTACCTACCTATGAACCTATGAACCTATGAAAATGAACTGATTGTGTGCCAGCATTAATCCTGTTTCTTATGTTGTGGTTTGCTGTGTAATAATAAACTGTATTCATGGTGGAAATGGCTATCGAGTGCTCTTTTTTTATTTATTGGTTTTGGCGTGAGCACTTTTCCTCTTGAACTTGAACTACAAAGGGATAAAACTGATCAGTGGCAGAGTTAAAGATATTAAGATTTGCAATGAGTCTGACAAGGGTGGACAGGATTAGGAATGCATATATTAGAGGGTCAGCCCAGGTTGGACGGTTTAGAGACAAAGCCAGAGAGGGAAGATTACAGTGGTTTGTGCATGTGCTGAATAGGGACGCTGGGTATATTGAGAAAAGGATGCTAAGGATGGAACTGCCAGGTAAGAGGAAAAGAGGAAGGCCTAAGATAAGGTTTATGGATGTGGTGAGAGAAGACATACAGGGGGTTGGTGTGACAGAGCAAGATGCAGAGGACAGGAAGAAATGGAAATGGATGATCCACTGTGACAACCCCTAATGGTAACAGCCAAAAGACAAATAAGATACTCAAGCATATAGGGAGGAGAGAGAGGTGGAATAAAGGGTAGAATACAGACAGATGGGAAGGAATGGAGTTCCCTAACTTATGCAAAATAGAGAAGGAGATATGTATGTAGCTTCCACTGTATTTCATGTAGAAGTAATAGACTGTAGTTTTACATTACACCACAAGGTGGAGCTCCTTTTCAGGAATATAAAAGACAATTTTGAAAGTGAATGAAGAGATTGGAAGACTAGCTGAAGGAGTGAACACTGAAACATGTAGTTGAAGGGAAAAGGGCCTTGCAGCATGACTGGATTTTCTTTTCTAGTGCTTTGGGACAGGGGAGTGAAGTAGCAGATTGTGTCTGTCTCTGGCTGAAATCCTGGATGATGGTATTTTGTAGAATCAGGAGAGAAGTCTGAAACCAGGAGCTCCATGCCTGCTATGATTCAGCAAGAAAAGGAGTTCCCTTGGGCCTAGTACCGAGAAGCCATAGATGATTACCAGAGTTTTGGTAGGTGATTTTCTAATTTTCTAATCAGAGGAACCACAGTGCCTGGTCACTAGGATATTCTCGATGAAGTGATTAGAGGCTCTAGCTATCATTTTATATCTTTATAATATTGTGGTTTCTCCCCCACTAAATGCTTTGTGGACTACAAATAACTGGGATCCGTATGATCTCCAACTTGGGCCCCGTCATGCTGGTAGCAAGACTGTAAATTATCACTGGCCAGTTAACAGGATATAATAGTTTCATAGTTGGCCTGTTTAGAATTGATCAAGGGGGTAGAGGGTGTTAGTACTGCTGAATGACATTGCATTCTCTCATATTTGTATTGTGGCACTATAAATCTTTATTGTTCAATGATAATGCATTTTACCATGTTAGTACTGCTGAATGACATTGCATTCTCTCATATTTGTATTGTGGCACTATAAATCTTTATTGTTCAATGATAATGGATTTTGCCATGTTAGTACTGCTGCCTTAAAGAATCTTTACTGCTCAATGACATTGCATTTTCTCATATCTGTATTGTTGTATCATGACTCTTTTATTGATTAATGACGTTGCATTTTTCCCGTGTTGGTATTGCTGCATTATTAAGCTTTACTGCTCATTGATATTGCCTTTTTTGTGCATGTTTGAATGTCACGACTTTCTTCTATTGAGTTCTGAGGAAGAGAGTGAATGTATATTTTTATTGCATGCATATCTCACCTTGCTTCATTTCTAACTGGTGCACTGTTTAAATAATTTGTTTATGGTTGTGCTATTGCCTTTTTAAACTAGATGTGTCACCTAGAGTAAAATCTGTCCCTCTTGCCACCTTGGTGTGTTGGGCCTATAGGGATGTCACCAGAGTCAGGTAGGAAGGAACCCATACTTTTTCAGGTACACCTGTGGGTAGACTACATGTAAGAGAATTACAAAGGGAAACTTGAAACAGACATGGAAGCAAATTGCAAAAGGAAAGATGCTGTGAACTGACATCCTTCCAACAGAGTTATGGGAGGTGATTAAAAGAAAGATCACTGAAATATGAGAGGATCTGTTTCATAAAATCTTAGAAGGAGAAGGCCTGCTAGCATCATGGAAAGAGGCAGTTACTGCAGTGATACCAAGGAAAGGAAGGACTTATTTTCGTGTCCTCCTATTGAACCATTTCATATTAAGTCATAATTACAAATGCATTATGATGCTTTTGGCAGAAAGATTAGCAAAAATATTACAGAGGATAATTCATCTGGATCAAGCTGTGTTGGGGTGGGGGGAATGGTGGATAATATCCTTTGAATGTTATTGATTTTATAGATTTTATATTGTGCAACTATGAAAAGGAGGGAGTTGGACATCTTCTCTCTAAATGCAAGGGAAGCATTTAGCCATATCAGATGGAGATATATGTTTGATCTCCTATTAAAGTGGGGTTTCCAAACAAGTGGGTAAGAATAATCCAAAATATGTATGGATAGGCTACAGCCAAGGTGAAGGAAAAGGCAAGACTATCTGAGGACTTGCACAAAAAGAGAAGAGCTAGGCATGGGTGTCCTCTTTCTTCTCTTTTAGACCTGCCTCAACAGCTAACATATACAGAGCTTCTTACCACCTATACAATTATCTAGCATCCATTTGCCTGTCCAGCACTAAAAAACATTCTACACAACTATATCCCAGTCAGTCATTGCAATCCAGTGACCAAAAACTCCTGGCTGTCTACAATCCTATGAAATCTGCTGGGCATTGTCTATACTCGTACAAGGTTGCTAAGGCCAGAAACTTATTATCAGTATCCATCACATCAACATGATCCCTCTCACCTTTCAAAACCACTCTGAAATACTTCCTAGCTGAAATCTGGCTTTGCTCTTGCTCATAACCAGGATAAACTATATCCCTAAATGTGACCAAGTACCTTTTCATTCTTTATACCTCATTACTCTCCCTTCTTTACTTAACTTCCTTACTTCTATCAAATTCTCTTCTCTGAAGTTCTCTCTAAATATACCATAAGCCTGTTTTCCCTTCCTACATATTGTAATTCCTGTCTGTATTAGACTGACTTACCTTTAATTTTTCCACATACTGTCTAAGATTTCTACAAATACTAAATAATTGTCATATAACTTGTATCAATTCTTAACCAATATTTTTATATTATCACCAATTTGTTACATTTATTTATACTGCAGATGTTTTTGAAGATTGAAATAATTTGCAGCCCCGGGCCTCCACTGAAAATGAACTTCTACGCAGTCAGACTTTCCCAGTAACCAAAAATCAAGAAATAAACAAAAAAAAAATTATTTGCATTATAGATAAAGCCTCTAGCAATAAAGATATTAGGAGCAACAATAAGTGGGTATGACTGGAGGGGTAAACATAGAAAGGTAATAATATACACAGATAACATACTTCAAACACTAAATAAGAATTGGCAAGATTGGGACAGGATCTTGGCCATCTTACAGGAATATGGAAGATTATAAGGGCATAAAATTAACCAGGATAAACACGGGTTATAGCCATAAACTGTTTCCCTTAAATAAAGGCTATGGAGATGCAGTTTGATATTTGGAAAACAAAGATACATTATTTAGGAATGAGAACAGGAAATGCCATAGAGGGAACACTATATCATCTATACTGGAGAGAAAATAATTATGGCAATAGAATAAAATGGTAATAAAAGAAAGTCATATGGAACATAAAATCATATGTTGCTAAACAAAGCCATAATAGAGAGTTGTAACAAAGGGAAATAATCTAAATATAGCAAAGTCAGATTATCAAAAAAACAAAACAATACAAAAAAAGGATTTGACAGCATTCCACATTCATGGATACTGAAATGCTTACAGATGAAGAGGCACACTGTTAAAGCAGATAGAACTGTCACCTATTAGCGAGAACTTCTCTGGTTCGATTATCGTCTGGGGTGTCTTCTGTGCAAGAGTATGCATGTCCTCCCTGTGTTCATGTGGGTTTCATCTGGGTGCTCCAGTTTCCTCCCACATTCCAAACACTTGCAGTAGGTGGATTGGACACTCTAAGTTGGCCATAGGTGGGAGTCAGCATGCAAGTGTGTGGTATGGAAGCACAGCCATGTCATGGCTAGCCACCCAGCAGTGTGAACCTTGGCTTTCGATGACTGTCACTGCTAAAATGACAACCTGACTCCATGTGTAAAAATGGGAAAAGGGGATTGTGGATAGATGGATGGATGGAATGTTTACAGATGTATAACATACAATCTACACTGATCAATTACATTGCTGTGACTGTGAAACAAACCACTTTGTAGCCGAGCCATAACAAAGGGCAAAATATTATCTCATGAATAAAAACACAGAGGGGGTTATGCTGGTGAGGGGTACCTGTTCGACTGTCAAGTGGCCCAACTGTCAAATGGCTAAAGATCAAGCTGTTAATGCTGACAGATGCAAAGAAGTGAATGGGAACTGTTTTAGCTGAGACTGCAGAACAGGAGGGATCAGAGAAGTACTCCTTTCACCACTGTAGTGTGATCTTGCAGTTGGTATATTTAATTAGCGGGGGGGCTGCAGGGAGGCTGTTTTTTTCACAAAACTTTATAGAGAATGTTGACATTTATGTCTCATGGGATCACCCATTACCAATAAATCAAAAAATAGATGCAAGAAAACCGGATATGGTAGCCCATGAAAAAAGACAAAAGTAGCACTGGTTGTTTAAATTGCTACATTCAGTACATTCCTTGTGTGCAGATTGCAAGGAGAAATGAGAGCAATATTTGTGATGCCCGTGTGCTGGCCCAGCAATCAAGGAACCTCAATCCTCATCACTAACACCAGTGAGGGGCATCTCATATAAGAGGAAAGGATAACAAATACACACAATAAAGTGCAATTTCCCTTAAGAGCACACAGCGATAATACTCAGTCCGGGGCTGGTCTCCCCCTTGCTCTCCAGGTCCCCAATAAGACTCCCCACTAGCACAGCTATAGGGTCCAGATCTCAGCCTCGTGGGCAAGTTGAAACCTCCATCACCCTCTCTGTCCAACCAGTGCTTCGTGTCCCTGCCCAAGTAGCTGACACACACACACACACACACACACACACACACACACACACACACACACACACACACACACACACACACACACACATACACTTTGAGAAGAGTTTATATAACCACACAGACACTCCTGGGGAAGGCTGGCACAGGTTCTCCAGCTGTGCCCCTTTTTCCCCAGTCTATATGGTAGTACCAGCTGCCACCACCCACCAATATTTATCAGCTAATCAAAGACCCTTTAAAGGGTGTCCAATTATTACTGTGCAATATTATTTGGTAGTATAGCCCAGGGCTAAAGCTATTGAAGTGGCTTTGTACAATTTTACCAAAGACATGCAAGTACTCTAAAGAGCTTAAATGATTTAAATGATCTCTACAAAAACAGCCACAGTTGGAAGGGTTTAAAATATTTAATAACAAATAGTCAAAACACAAGACAATACTTTTTACTACACAGTGCTAGTCAAGAGTTCAGAGATCACATAGACATACTTAAAATAATGTAGTAGTACAGTTCTGACATCACAGAAAAACACTTAGTCTAATCTTTCTAGTTTCTAGCTATTCCTAAGAGAAAACACAAGTCTAAGATAAACTTACATATGGAGCAAGACAATGCTGGTGAGTTGGATGGTCAAGACAAAAATGCGTAATGCTCTCTGATTCTCTCTGTTTTTAAAATCACATTCCTGGTTCACATTACATCATTCTTTACACTTTCCTGGGTTCCCAGGCTAATAGAAACTACATTTACATTCTATACCTCTGGGCAGAAACAAGAGCAATAAAGGGCATTTATGCATGCAAATTCTGGCCATTAACTCTGGCCTTAAAACAACAGGCAGGATGCCTCACTCTAGGCTTACTGACTCTGACTTTTAACATCAAAGGGTCACAACATGCTTTACTTGGTCAGTAGAGTGCACTGTTGTTACATTTTTTCCAGTTTGACATGTAACACTATTTTTACCATTTAAGACAACAAGCCTGTGGTTTACATTAGTATTTACAGATGACAGAATTATCTCCAAAATTCTATCTGGCTAGGCTGGCAGCCTTCAATCTATCTTCACCCAATCTTCACATATCTCCCTCTCTGCAGAACTCAAGCTAGTTTTTCAAGTAACCCCCTGAGAAATGCTGCTTGAGGGAGTTAGGTTTATCTGAGTGTACCTTACCCGATTCCCTGTCTTGATAGCCCATCTAAACTGGTATTGCTAATCCCACTGCGGTGCTGCACAGACATATATGCTTGCAACCCCAGTCTCCATCTTAGCAACTTGGCATTTTGTTGGCTGGCTCTTTTTAACCATGTTAGGGGGTTGTGATCTGTCATAACAGTGAATTTCCTTCCATACAGATAAGGCTGAAGTTTCTGCAGTGCCCACACCATGACTAGACATTCATTTTCTACAGCTGCAATGCATTCCTCCCTGGGTTGGAGCCTACGATTGAGATAAACCACTGGGTGCTCTTCCCCCTCTGAAGAAATCTGGCTAAGTACAGCCCCCACCCCATGGTTTGAAGCATCCACCTGCACAACAAATTATTTGCTGTAATCTGGACTGGCTAACACAGGGGGTCCTCCCAAAGCTTCTTTAAGCTTCTGGAATACCTGCTCACATGCTGGCATCCACAATACCTTATTTGGCCTGTTCTTCCTTGTCAGGTCTGTGAGGGGAGCAGCTAAGGTACTATAACTGGGGACAAACTTTCTGTAGTACCCTGCTGTCCCTAAAATGCCTTCACCTGCTTTTTGGTAACAGGTGCAGGCCATGCCTGAATGGCTTCCACTCTGCAGGTTCTGGCCTTATCTTACCACTCCCCACTCTATGTCCTAGGTAGGAGACCTGTGCCATACCCATCTGACATTTGCTGGTCTTACTGGTCAACCCTGCCCTATGTAGTCTGCCCAGCACCTCCCTGACATGTTGAAGGTGCTCTTGCCAGGAATGGCTGTAGATGGCAATATCATCTAGGTAAGCAAGAGTAAACCCTCCTGCTAGGATATGATCTACCAGCCTCTGGAAAGTTGCTGGGGAATTCTTCATCCCAAAGGGCATCTTTGTGAACTCATACAAGCCAAAAGGAGTCACAAAGGCTGACTTCTCTTTAGCACTGGGAGTCAAGGGCACCTGCTAGTAACCCTTAGTAAGATCAATGGTTGTACGATACTTAGCCCCACCCAGCTGCTCTAGGGCCTCATCTGTCCTAGGCATGGGGTAAGCATCTGACTCTGTGTGACTATTTAATTTCCTGTAGTCCACACAGAACCTGGTGCTGCCATCCTTCTTTGGCACCAGTACCACTGGGGAGGCTCAGGGACTGTTGGACTCTTGAATAACCCCTAGTTCCAACATCTCCTGTACCTCCTCCCTCAGGCACTCTATAAGGGGCCTGCCTAATAGACCTTTGGGGTCCTGTATCCACCTGGTGTTGCCCCAGGTGAGTGCACCCTGGTTTCCCAGTGAATATGTCCCCAAATTCCTGCAACACTGCTCAGATTTCTAGAACCTGGGTAGGAAATAGCTACTGGGACATTGCTACCCCTTCCACTGAGCTGTCAGCCTGAGCCTCACTGAGGAGATCAGTCCCCAGATCTCCCTCAGACTCTTCCTGCAAACCACTTGCTAAGGCTCAGTACAAGGGCCACCCTATCATGGTAAGGTTTCATCATGTTAACATGGTACAATTTGTGCCCCTGCCTTCTACCTAGCAGTTCCACCATGTAGTTAACATCACTTACTTTTCTTACCACCTTGTAGGGTCCTTCCCAAGCTGCTTGCAGATTGTTGAGTCTGACAGGAATGAGAATCATTACCTGCTGCCCCACAACATACTCTCTAGCTCGAGCATTCCTGTCATACCACACCTCTTTCTGTTGTTGGGCTTCTGCCAGGTTCTTCTGGGCCAAGCCCATGAGTTCCCTCAGCCTTGTCCTGAGGTTTAGGACATATGCCACAACAGACTCCTTGTGAGACCCGCAATCACCTTCCCACTCATCTCAAATTAAATCTAGAGATCCCCTCACCCTGTGCCCATACAGCAACTCAAAGGGTGAAAAACCTGTGGATTCCTGGGGAACCTCTCTGTAAGCAAACAACAGATGGGGCAAATATTTGTCCCACTCCCTCTTAAACTGATCTGCAAATGCCCATAGCATGGACTTGATTGTAGAGTTTAACCTCTCAACAAGACCATTAGTCTGAGGATGGTATTGGGGGTGGTCTTCATGTGCTTCACCCCACAGGACTTCCACAGACAAGCCAGCAGGTCTGACATGAAATTAGCACCTCTGTCAGTCAGCATTTCTTTTGGGAAACCTACAATGCTGAAAATCTCTAACAATGCATTTGCCACCTTCTCTGCCTCAATTGAGGACAAAGCCACTGTCTCAGGGTACCATGTGGCATAATCCATTACCACTAGAGTATACTCTTTCCCTGTGAATCTCAGGGTACTCAGAGGACCCACAATATCCATAGCTACCCTCTGAAATGGCTCCTTAATCACAGGCAAATATATCAAAGGAGCTCTCACCTTGTCTCCTGCCTTGCCTACCTTTTGGCACTGCTCACAGGTCCTATAGTACCCTGTTACATCTCTGGAAATTCCAGACCAATAGAAGTTCTGCATAATAGACCTCTTTGTACATTTAATGCCCATATGACCTGCAAAGGGAATATCATGGGCTACGGCTAGAATTGCCAGATGGTAGGCTCTAGGCACTATCAACTGCTGTACTCTCTCACCTACTAGCCCTCCCTCAGGGGTCCACTCTCTGTACAGTAACCTTTTGTCCCAGATTCCCCCTTTCCTTGAGAATCAGGTGCCTCTCTAGCTACCTGCCTCAGGCCTTGCAATGTAGGGTCTGACAGCTGGACCTGTCTCAACTCTCTCCCTGTAACCCTTCCCAGCTCCCCTTCCACAGGACGTCTGGCATCCTCTGATAGTTGTGCCTCACTGTCACCCTGGGTACTACTACTCACCTCTACCTTTGCAGTCACTCTGTCCAAGGGTCCATCAGTACCTCCAAGCAGCTGTGGCTCACCTTCAGTCTCACTGCTACAGGGTAGCTCCCTTCCTGAAGTAACCACCTCATCAGTCCTGGCTGCAAGTATGCAGTCTGTCTGGGTCTCCCCCAGGCTACCAGACCCACATGCTTGTCTCCTAGCCTGACTGCATGTAACTGCATAAATACATGGTGCTGCCTCATCCAAATCCTTCCCTAGCAGGACATCTGCAGGATGGTAGTTTGGTACCCTTGTTGTCTCAAGACAACCTACTATTGGCATTTTGTCTTTCCCACTTACTGGCTCCCTCAGACAACCTACTATTGGCATTTTGTCTTTCCCACTTACTGGCTCCCTCACCTTTTGTTCCCCACCTTACCTCCATGGACACCTGTATGCCACATGGCTCCACTGGTTGCATTCAAAACATTTAACCCTAGCTCCTGAACGTGTACCTGGGCTAGTGGCTTCCTCTGCTACTGGCAGATTCTGTTAGGGCAGTCTGTGCTGCCCACCATGGGTTCCTTTAGATCCATGAGCAGTACTGGGGCTCCCTTTTCTGTGCAGGGCTGCCCTGCTTGCCAGGTATAGGTCTCCCTTCTTCCCCAACTCATCTGAAGTGGCACATTGTCTATCAGCTAACCAGATCCTCATGTACTCAGGCAAAATGCTAAGGGCTTGTTCCCTCAATAAATGGTCTGCCAGCCCTTCAAAAGTAGTGACCTGACATCCACTCAACCACCTATGGAAATAAGTGCTCAGTTCAGCAACATATTCACACACACTTTAATCTGCATTGCGTCTATGCTCATGAAACTTTTTTCTATACTTTTCAGGTGTTAGCTTAAACAATTCTAACAAGTGATTTTTAAAAGCAGTACAATAAAGCATGCAATGTCAGACATTTTTGGCAAAATAGTTACAGCTTTACCATGGAGTAAGGGGGTCAGGAACCATACACAGAGCCTTTGGTCAACACCATACTGTTTGCATACCCTCTCAAACATATGAATGAAACTATCAAAATTATCCCCCTCTTTAAACTGTGGCATATCTCCACCAGCTGGCTCCTTGTCAGCTTTCCATACTCCTCTGCTGACATGCTGCCTGCTCACCCTGACTAACTAAGCTAACAAAAGAAATAGAACAATTGTGATCTGAACTCTGAGTATTCACTGTGTGGCTGATTTAGAGTACAAAACACCTTCAGAGCTCACTGTACACCAGCGACAGGAATTCACTCTACCCACAACACTACAAGCCAATTAGTATTTGCCAACCAATTAATATGTTGTGCGGATATCCCACCACTGCCAAACAATTAATATGTGATGCCCGTGCCCTGGCCCAGCAATCAAGAAGCCTCACTCCTCACCACTAACACCAGTGAGGGGCATCTCATAAAGGAGGAAAGGATAATAAATACACACAGTAAAGTGCAATTTCCTTTAAGAGCACACAGAGATCACAGTGAGTCCAGGGTTGGTCACTCCCTTGCTCTCCAGGTCCCCAAGACTCTCCACTGGCACAGCTATAGGGTGCAGATCTCAGCCTAGTGGGCAAACTAAAACCTCCATCACCCTCTCTGTCCATCCAGTGCTTCACGTTCCTGCCCAAGTAGCTGACACACACACACACACACACACACACACACACACACACACACACACACACACACACACACACACACACACACACACTTTGAGAAGAGTTTATATAACCACACAGACACTCCTGGGGAAGGCTAGCACAGGTTCTCCAGCTGTGCCCCTTTTTCCCAGACTATACAGTAGTACCAGCTGCCACCACCCACTAATATTTATCAGCTACACAAAGGCCCTTTAAAGGGTGTCTAATTATTACTGTGCAATATTATTAGCGAATTGGTAGTATAGCCCAGGGCTAAAGCTACTGAAGTGGCTTTGTACAATTTTACCAAAGACATGCACGTATTCTAAAGAGTTTAAATTATCTCTACAAAAACAGCCACAGTTGGAAGGGTTTAAAAATATTTAATAACAAATAGTCAAAACACAAGACAATACTTTTTTACTACACAGTGCTAGTCAAGAGTTCAAAGATCACAGAGAAATACTTAAAATAATTTAGTAGTACAGTTCTGACATCACAGAAAAACACTTAGTCTAATCTTTCTAGTTTCTAGCTATTTCTAAGAGAAAACACAAGTCTAAGATAAACTTACATATAGAGCAAGACAGTGCTGGTGAGTTGGATGGTCAAGACAAAAATGCTTAATGCTCTCTGATTCTCTCTGTTTTTAAAATTACATTCCTGGTTCATATTACATCATTCTTCACACTTCCATGGGTTCCCAGCATAACAGAAACTACATTTACATCCATCACCTCTGGGCAGAAACCAGAGCAATAAAGGACATTTATGTATGCAAATTCTGGCCATTAAATCTGGCCTTAAAACAATAGGCAGGATGCCTCATTCTAGACATACTGACTCTGAGTTTTAACATCACAGGGTCACAACATGCTTTACTTGGTCAATAGAGTGCACTGTTGTTAATTTTTTTTACAGTTCCACATGACACTATTTTTACCATTTAAGACAACAAGCCTGTGGTTTACATTAATATTTACAGATGAGAGAATGATCTCCAAAATTCTATCTGGCTAGGCTGGCAGCCTTCATCTATCTTCACCCGATCTTTACAATATGGAAGAAATATACCAAGACAGCTCCAACAGTAGTAGTAGGGACATTGGGACTAATCAAAAAGAATGTACAATTGTTGGTAACATTTGTTAGCAATTCATGTAAGCCCTTATGACCTACAGAAAGAGGCAATGCTGAGCAAATGGCATGTGCTGAGAAAAGCACTCATGCCTAACATCAAAGACTGAAGCAATACTAATTTCATGAACTCTAATTGTACCATTCCTTTCATGGTAATATAAATCCAAGATACTTGGAGGAAATAAACCAAGAGTATATGAGAAGGTGAAGATACAGGAGGAAAACTGGAAGGGTAATAGGGTTGGATATGGATCAGCAGATACAGATGGTGCAACTATTTTTGCTATTGCAATTTATATAGCCTGGCTAGGTGCTAAAGTATTTATCAGAAGTGGAGATGCTGAAATGAGTAAAGCAACTGATGAGCAATTACCTATGGTATGGTGAATTATCACTCTGGGATGAGGCATGGCAGGGCTGGGCATCCCTGATGTGGGGAATTATTTATTTGGGTGTCATTTAGTAAATATTTACAGGTTAACAGATGTTTAATTCAGGGCAGAATGGAAAGTGATAGTGTGGGATGTTAACCATTGCAAAGAACATTGTGAAGATGTAATAGAGTTATTTTGGAGACACTGAGGGGGGCCCTAGAGATTCCACTCTTTAAAAAGAAGCAAGGATTGACAAGGGTATTATTCCATTCTAAGAAATTTAAGGATTAGAGAGAGGAGGTATTCCCAACAGAGGGACAAGAAAAGATGGAATGCAGAATACAGTGCTATGGAGGTAGAATAAAAGACAAGACTAGGCCAACTATTGCCCAAAGGTAATAATGGGGAAGAGAATAAAAAATGAGAGGTGATACAAGCAGAGTACTCTGTATCAGGTGTTCTAGACTGGGAGCATCAGCGGGTTGTGCTGAGGTGCAGAGAGAAAGAAAGAGCTAGGCAGGACACTCCCAGGCAACCTGAAGTAATACAGGAAATAAACAAAAGCAGAATAGAAGGGGGGTCATTGAAGAGGAGTCATGTGAAGATGGCAAAGGACTTTAAGGCTGGAAGAAGATAAAATAATCAGGTAAGTGAAAGTGGGATGGGAGGATGTGTTGCAGAAACAATTACAGTAGAGGAGTGGGAAAAGATAATTAAAATACTGAGATGTGCAACAAAGGTTAGGTAATTCAGGATTTTTGCATGACAGTGTCTGCACAGATACTCTTACAAGTTAGTGAGAATGGCTAATATCTTTTATGCCAATGCAGATCAATGCTGGAGATGTGGAAGAGAGGAGAGGGGAACCTGAGCTCATACTTTAGGAGTGCCGGGAAATTTAAGGACGAGTTCCAACAGTTATTAGCAAGAATGTTTCAGGAGGAAGTAGCCCTAAATATGCAACTTTTCTCATTAGACTATGATGAAAAGATAATGGGAGTGCAGAGGGAACTAATGAGTACAATAATGGTGATGGGGAATGAAGCAACAACAAAAAGATGAAAAAAACAAGATCCTCGTAAAACAAAGGAACTGGAACTATTAGTAACAAAACCTGGTTTGATTCTTGCCATGGGTCACTGTCTAGTCATTGGCTAGGCATTTAAGTATTTATACTTAGCATAATGGTCAAGGTCTTTACCTCACAGGTACAGGGTACAGGGTGTGATTTTTACATTTTTTTATTGGCTAGGCTTGTAAAAGTCAGCAGACTGATAGGCTAGTGTTTACCTATGAACCTATGATCTGTTTAATTACCCATATGCTCATAATTTTAAATAATGTACCTCTAATTTTTATCTCTTTCAAGTAAAGTTACTGTCAATGGTACTTTGGTTTTGATTACATTTATTAGCTTATTATTTAAAACTGATTATGAATCTATGTTATCTATGATATTTTGTAAGGCTCTTACACCCTTTCCTCTCACCCTGTGATATGTAGCCTTAGTAGAATACCAGCCATCACATGTGCCTTTGGTGCAGAAGACTGTGGATTCTACTCCCATCAAGTAATTGGATTCATTTTTTGTTACTGACACTGTAGTGCAGCATTATACGGATGCTGCACCCCTGAGTGTGTCATCCTTCAGATGAAACATTAAACTGAGACCTCATCTGCTCAAGTTGGTGGTAGCTCAGGTGGATGTAAAAGATCCCACAGCATCTTTCAAAAAGAATAGGGAATTTCCTGCTGCCCTGGCTAAATTTCCCTTAGTCAGTGCGAATAGCTTCTTGTGTCTTCCCCTTAAGACAGGCCATTGGCCTAACAGAACTAGCTTTGTCAACAAAGTGTAAATAAATTAAAAAAAAATCAAGCTTAATATAATCAGCATACATGTTATAAAGATCAGAGTTGTTGGTGTTTTAATTACATTGGTATATGTTAAAGAACTGTGGTCATGGTTGACCCCTGACAGATACTTTGAGGAGGTTTCATTTGTAATGCATACCTTTCAACTGAAAAGACCATGACCTACTATCCACTTACACATCCTATAAATAAGCTTTTTATTACTCCCCAAGCTGGCTAGCTCAGACAGGAATATGTTATAGTTTCTTATTCTTCTTCTTTCTGCTTTTCCCAGTTAGGGGTTGCTACAGCGGATCACCTGTCCACTCATGATTGGTAGTGGAGTTTTATGGTGTCGAGTTGCCAGCCCGGTGCCCAACCTTCCACAGAAGGCACACACACATATGCACTCATGCCTAGGGCCAATTTACAGTGTCCAGTCCACCAACAGCATGTCTTTGGGATGTGGGAGTAAACCTACATGACCACAGGGAGTACATGCAGACTCTGCACAGAAGGCACCCCAGCCGAGGATCGAACCAGAGAACCTCTTGCTGTGAGGTGACACTGTGCTCATAACACTGTGGCCGCCCCAGGAATAAGTTATAGTTTAATGAGTCAAAATCCTGTGAGAAATCAATGTAGATGAAATCAACTTGAGGTATATAATTCAGGGCAGATACTCCTTTCACATTGAGACTTAATTATGAGCAACTGTGGATCTATTTGAAGTATATGCATGAAGATCAATATTCAGCTCAAAACAGTTACCGGATTCAGATTGTAATCTGTTCATGACTAATTCTTCCATGATTTTACTAGTACTGGACAAAAGACTAATAGATCTATAACTTATAAAAATGTTGTCATTGCCTTTGCTCTTCTAGGCAGTTTTTATTGTAACCAGTCTTTAGGAACACTAATTTCTGAGAAGCTAGTTTGTAATAAATACTCAGAGGTTCTGTGATAAAGTTTTCCAAAATCTTCAAGTCCTTAATAGAGATATGATCATGTCTACTAATGTTATGGGTGCTAAGGGCTCCAATTATACTAATTGTGTCCCCTAATTATAGGATATCAATGTGAACATTATTCAGCTTGTGCTGTGTCACTGAAATACTGGTTCGTCTACTGAAGCTATTTTAAAGGGTTATAGTGTGCTTCTAGAGTTTCCCTGACACTATAAATCTTGAGTTCTTCATAAATTAAAGGACTGGATACTTTGCCTTTGATCTGGCAGCTTTTATGTATTTAAAAAGGTTCTTCTATTATCTTTACATTTATGTGAAAGATCGAGATTCTGTTTGGCTTTTCTCTGACTCAATTATATTTGCTTACATAGTTTGCAATATATAGTTTTAAGTATAGTTTTACTAGGAAGACATTATTTATAGAACTTGCTTTTCTTATTTATAATTTCTTAGTTCTGATTTAGAGAGAGAAGAAAAGAACTCTTTGTGGTTTCATGGAGGAGTTTCCTTGTTGTAAGATAATGATTTGATCTCAAAAAGTTCCCAAACTGCATTTCTATTTACCTGATTAAATGTAGAAGATTTTTTGGGGGGGACATGGTACTTTGACCACTTAGATCCCAAATTAGCTTGAGGACCTGAGTACTTTTTGTAAAGAAGAGCAGTCAAGCATGTCGCAGGATGCTGCTGACCCCAAATATGATGTCCACAGCTCTTCTATTACTGAGAATGCCTCCTTCTGCTCAGTGAAAGCACAATTAAAACTGCTATGAGAATTACTGTCCTTTACAGATTGTTGCTTTTGTGGCTGTTGCTTACACCTAAGCCACACTAGGTGAGGGCTACTCTGTGACTTACAAAAAGAGTATTGAAGTATTTGGACCGTAATACTAACAACCACAGGAGTCCTTGCTTTCTTCCTCTATTCTTCCATGTGCACCCTGACTTCAGGCTAATTAAGGGTCTGTTCTCCAAAGGAGGCATTGAAAAAGGTCAAGTTGCTATCCACTGTGAACTTTGTTATAGCCACATAAGTTTACAGATTGCTATGTTAAATATCATGTCACGGGCTGAACCTTCAGTGGTCCTATAAGTTACCATATCATGACGTTCACTGCTGTCACCAAATGAGATAGCAGCATGTTTTTAATAGCTCCATCTACCAAATATGAGAATGATATGGAATCAGTGGATCAGGTCCTCCCCGTCTGTCTTCCTCTCTCTCTCTGTCTCTCTGTCTCTCTCTCTCTCTGAAACATCATCTCTAGGACTTTCCTAAACCTGAGCTCATCAGGAGAAGACATTGCAGAATCAGTATCCTCCTCATTCTCCAAGTCAGCCATTAGTGATTTGATGGATGAATCCACATGCTTTTTCATTCTTGTGGCCTTCCTGGGAGTATTTAAAAGGGATGAATCTTAAGATGGGGAAGATCTTAATTACTCAGCTGAAACAGATGTCAGGATCTGATAAAAGACCTTAATCTGTCTGTCCTGCATGACAATATGTGTAGGCTTGAGCTCAGCTGAAGGCCTTTCTTATGTTAAAGATATTGCTGACATCAAAGCTGGATATAATATCTTTAGGCACCACAGCAAAACTGATTGCTGGTTCAGTTTGAAGTCAGGTGCCAAAAACTGCATCAGGACACGTACTCCAGCATCAATCTTGCCAGCCAACATCAGCACTAAAGAGACAGTTAGTGACACCAGTACTGATAAATTAAGCCTGAACATTGATCCTGAGGCCTCCAGAAAGACTGGGAAGTAAGGCATCATAATTACTTATGCCAAATGCAAAGGTGAAGTCAAAATAATTAGGCTAAATCCATTAAAACCAAGATCAATATCAAAGAACAAGCCCCTATCACAGGCCAGGACACTGGCTCCATTACCTAATAGGATGGCATTGAAATCCTTGGTATCACAGCTATGAATAGTGGGACCACTGAAGGTGATTGTAGATATCTTGAGCTTTGAAGAAAACAAACTGACCAACTTGCTGTTCACTACAGAGAAGTAGCAACAAGGGCACCATAAAACCTTGTCTGTGGTTCAGGCACCGAGGCAGCAAGATATTTACTTGTGGTTCATTTGGGTGGGGACACATGGCTGAAGTGATATTCAGCTGTAGAAAAATATGGCTGTTACAAACTCCTTGTGGGCCAAGAGAAGAATGCAGTGCCATGACCACAACTTCAACAACCAAATGCACAGGGGGACAATAATGCCCACGGCCCCCAAGGCAGCATGAGACAGCAGGCAGTATGATAGGCATCAGCATCAGGCTGGCCAGTGGGCATGTCAGTGGCAGTAAAACTGCAGCGCACAATGGGCAGTGCCTTTATAGCTGATGGGTGTGGGCCACTGTCCCTTTTACAGTGTCTGGGGAACATTACCTATACTGCATACTGTAGCATAAATGTAATTACAGTAGTATGCAAGATTTCCTCCATGCTGCAGCACATTTCTACATGTTGTAGTTACATAAGCATGTACTGTACACTGAACTCAACACTCATTACTTCTTCGGCCCTCATGTACTTGGTTATTAAAGCTGTGGGCATGGCAGTGTGTGTTTCCCTTTGCCCACAGGGAATTCACAACAGTCATATTTCTCTGCAGCTGAATGTCATTTCAGACATGTGTACTCAGCCAAATGTACCACAGGGAAATGTCTCACTGCCTAAGTGCCTGAACCTCTTTGTCTGAGCGTTAAAAAAGCCAGTGCAAACTTGTCATAATCAAAACCAAGAGAGGTGATGGATAAGGCCTTGCCTGCATTTCAAATGTTCTGATGGACACTTCTTTGCTTGGTCCAGAATTAGGTAAAAAGGATCAAGCATGAGATATGGAAGCATGACACATAGCAGACAAAGTCCTTTCAAGTATTAACCAAGAAGATACTATGAAGTACTTGCAAAGGCACATATCAAGTCCAAAGCACCATCTAGAGCACCACATGAAACAGTTCAGCAACCTGTCCTTTTTACAATATTTGTTGGTGACATGTGCATGTGCAAGCATTGCTCACCAGCCAAGATCACCAAAACAAAATCTTATTTTGGTCAGTTCTTCCTCTCCACAGCTGACAATCAACTGCCCTCCTCATTGGCTAGATTAACTGAACCATTGTATGCTCCCCTGGACTATGTCCAACCTGGAGTCTGCAAGGAGGTTGAAGTACCTGGGGCAGCATCATACCCCTAACAGGGACTGTTTTCTTTACTCTGTACCCCTTACACATGGTGGTAATGCCACCTTGGATGGGATCATGCAATGACATCAGCATAACCTAACCCACTGCTTCTGCAACAGGTTTTGAATTAGCAGGATTCCTCCCCCACACCCAGATATCACTATCCACTGTTGTCTCTCCTGTCTCCATCAAGCAGATCAATGCATCTTTGAGCAACACACATTTTTATCCCTCCCCAGGATGGACAAACCCATTTTCCTTGCCTGCAATATCAAGTGCCATAGCAGATAATCAGACTCAGGTTTCCTTGATCATAGTCAGGGTTTTATCCCTTTATGGCACTGGTACAGGCTACAGTATAGAATCTTGACTTTTTCATTGTAGCTTTATATTAAACTCAGCTAAAAATATATCAGTGGAATTTGCTATGTCCCTTTTAGACAGCTATTATACCATGTCAGGAGTGTTGTGACAAGGGAACGGGGATTGTGAAGCACTAATTCATACCTATATATATATATATATGAGGGTAATGGCCTTAAAGGTTACAGAAAATGCACATAACTATTTTTGAGTTATGACCAACACTAGTCACACCCTAATAAGCTGTAAACCATCAGCTCCAGGGCTGGCTAATAATTACTGACTACCTAGAATTTTACTCACCTCAGTCTGAGCTCAGTACCTTGTAGCACTAACTTACCATCAATACCTAAGAGTCAAACTGTTATATACACTCAGTATGTTTAAGGAGCTACTGTTGATACTTCATTGACAGTATCCTTACCTGTACTTACAGTACACTGCTGTCAGACTTCTAATCTGATAACAAGACCTTAGTCTCAGATCACTGCTTTAACGAGACAACCAAGATTACATTATGATAGCTGATGGACAAATATTCTCTTTTTTTTAAAGTTTGGATGGGAACAGTCACACTACTGTAAAGTTGTGAAGATATTCTTCACAAGAATAAGAGACCACCTAAATTTTTTATCAAATAAACAAAAATCGTTAATAGATCTGATATTATGTGAAATACAGTATTGCAGTGGCACAAGGAAAGGAACACAAAATATTTTGTATGGACAGACAGCTGAGTAGATTTCTGACTGCTTTTGCATGTTATTTCAAATTAATTACGGTTAATTAATTAAACTTCAGGATATGGATAAAGTCCAACAAGTTGATAATCCAAGTATCTTAATGTACATTTGTCTGCCAGTTAGAATTTCCAAAGTCCATCTAGTAATCCCAGACAGAAAGAAAAGACAGCAGCAGTTCTGATGAAATACTCTCCATGGTAGGTAGGTAGATTTTTCTCAAGTTTCAATAATAGTCTCAAACAACAAAAAGGTAAAAAAGGACAACTGTGGCTCTGATGCCAAACACTCGGCTAGTGTTAGAGATATTTTGCCAGGACAAATCACCCATTTTCCTATTTTGCTAAACCTTATACATTTTTTTTACTGCCACAGGAACCTCCTTTATTCATTTTTTGTTGATATTCTTTGTGCTTTGCTTTTTATTACCTATTTGGTTCCTGTAATTTTATGGTATTTCACCAGAACATGTCTCAAATCTTTTGTAATACTGTTAAAAGAAAAAAAAGAAAACATATATTTTCAGAATCAGGATAAGGAATAGTTAATGTGACATCACTATCTCATTTACTGAAGTGTCATACATGCTTTTCTGTGGTCTACTTCAAGATTCCCCTCTATTTTTTAAACCTGCTGTAAATGTTAAGTACCGTTGACTTTCTCTTGTGGTAGGGCTTCATTAAGTTAGCTTAGCAAAGTTTGTGTTTTTGCCTGGAAATATCTACAAAAAAGAGGGTTTTTTGTCAACAGTATGTCCCTATGTAACCATTTATTTATGCATTCATTCATTTATTCATTTATATTGCAACTGTAATATTGTTTTGCATGTCAAGCCAGACTCTTCAAAAGTAAAGAACCTTTATTTGCCTATTTGACAACAATTGCGGCTGATGTTTTGTTTTACTGTGTCATGTATCCTGACAGGATCAGTGTAACTGCTGCTTTCCATTCTTTCAAACAGAGAGTCTATTTGGCCATCTGATAGCATATTGTAAGTTTGGTTGGCTCATTAAAGGAGTGATCAGTAATTAAGGTTTTGGTATAAAATCATCGGTCTGATAGGTAGCAGTATACAGTAAACACAGATAAGGGGTATTGTCACTGAAAAGAGTCCTAATAACCCCTCTTAAAAATACTGAGAATGTGATATGCATAAAAATGCAGTTTGGTTAAGTCACAGTTAGTGCGTTTCCTCCCACATCCCAAAGACATGCTGTAGGTGGACTGGACACTCTAAATTGGCCCTAGGTGTGAGTGTGTGCATGTGTGTGCCTTCTGTGGAAGGTTGGGTGCCGGGCTGGCAACTCAACACTGTAAAACTCCACAGCCAATCATGAGCGGACAAGTGATCTGCTGTGGCAACCCCTAACCGGGAAAAGGCCAAAAGGGGAAGAAGAAGGAGTGCTGGTAAGCAGGCACTTGAAGGCAATGGGCCCAGACTGAGATGAGCGAAATCCTAGTTAATCTGTGACTATTACGCTGTCAGTACTAAATTATTTCCTCTTTATAAAGAGGGAAATTACTTTTATAGTCATAATCAAAAACAAATTGACCAAGGACAATGTCAGAGATTTTTTAACTTCCCTGCTTATGAATAAAGCTATGCATGCTATTAATAACGTGAGATGTTGATTATTGTGACTATAGTAAAGCAGAGCATGTCCTTTTAGAATGTTTTAAACTCACACCTGAAACATTTAAATGAATATTTATGGAACATCAAAGAAAATCAGAAGGCTCTGTCCATGGTTTACGTTCACAGGTAGGTGAGTAGATGTCAAAATATAATGTCTGAATTGCTGAGAAACCTTCTAATCAGGTAGTAAACATTCAGTACTTTGGGGATATACGGATCTAACTGACAGAATGGGAATGCACCTCAGCTGAAGATATAGTAAAAACAGATTACCTCTATTTACCAAACAGGACATAACTCTACAAAAATGGATTACCTATCAACAGACATGGGTATATGCGAATCTATGGGTGCAGTCCATACCATCACATCAGGTTGCTCAGGCAAAGTAGGAAGACACTGATTCTAGTGCACAGTAGTTATGGGAGTGGTAGGTCACCGTAACGGTATTTTTTCCCTAGAATATCCCAAGGGCCATTGCCCTCTCCTTGTAAAAGGCAAAAAAAAATATTGCTATGAGGGATATTATCAGCCATAACTGTCGGTGAGCCTGCAGCTGCTACATGGGAGCATTACTTGTCTGGATATTCCCTCCATTTAGGGCCATTGCAGGGACACCTTTTCAGGTAATATTGGCCAGGGTTTATTTTGACTGAGTAGGGAGAAAAGAAACAAACAGGTGACAGTTTTTAATAACATCTTGTCAAATGTCTTAAGGGGAAATGACTGATAATCCAGTACTTTGTGGACACGACTTACTCATAGTCAGGTATGGAGGCAAACATATGGGAAAGGAATTAGGGGAAGACCCAGGCAGTGCTCACTCCCACAAAAGAGGCTGGTGACATGGTTAGTTAAGGAAAGGAAATGGGTAATAGCAGCAAACTTAAATCAGAACAACAGGTGCCAAAAATAATTGGGCTTCTTCTAAAGTGGGGGCTACTTAAGGGGACAGGTCAGTTGGTAGCATGAGGCCTAAATCTGAGCTACAATTGTTAAGAGATAACAGACTTCTTATGGATAAGAAACTGGGAATGATCATGAAATGTGAGTTGTGACAGGCACAACTCTCTGATCCCACCTTACAAAACACAAGGGAAACAGCTAAGAAGACTTCAGGCTCTCAACTGTAGAGGGAGTCTGTACACTGGGACAAAAGAGTACTCTAGAAAAAAAGAGACTCTTTAGTGGGAGCTACAGGGAGAAGTAATTCAAATGTTGGCACTTCCAAAGGTTTAAACACCTGTAGCCAAAACCCATAATATTCCTTTTTTGGGCTATCTAGGCAAAAAGCTGGCAAAAAGAAGGCTTATGTAAAATAATTTATTGGATAGGTATTTCAATATATATATGACAAGCAGTTCTTACTTTTTGTATCAGTTACATCATGTGAAAAATATGACTACTTGCAAAATCAAAGACTTCACACTCTCCTGCCATAAACAGTCGAACATGGCTGCCACAAAAACAATCATCTGAATCTGGATCTGTGGCATGGGATGGAACCTTGACTACAGTCTAGACAACTCAAGTATGATATGTTTCAGGCAATGAAGGAGCCAGATATGGGAAATGAGAAGGAGAAGCAAATGTCAGATCTTTCATCCCTAATGTAGGAAGTGGGTTTGCACCTGTAATCACAGAGCTCTCTGATGGAGACTGGGTACAATACTGTGATCAAAGGCTGGCTGGTAATTACCCATCAGTGGGGAGAGGGGGCTGCTGCTGGCACTACATCTTGTGATTTATGTGGAGGGCCCATCTATGAAGATAGATATGACAGGACTCTTCACACAATGAACTGATCAAGAGGGGAATGAGGATGGAGATTAGTGGTGGAAATAGAGGGACGAAATAAAATAAAAAATCAATCAGCTTCTTGAATGACACTACCACCTCATGGGATTCTTAACAGGCAGCCAAGAATCAAAATCATCAACTCTCTTCTAATACAAGGTGACCTATTTGGCTCAGTGAGCCTGATTGCCTGTTCTTCATTTTCATTTAGAATATTACATAACGCTATAAAAACATTCCTAAGCTTGTTACAGATTCTTGCAGCGCAGATGAGTGATCCAATTTAAATTATCATGGATTATCTAAATTATTATAGATAGCAACAACTTTCAAACAAAAACTAACACAGCCCAGCTAACAGTGACGCATGTTATATTGCATACATTAAACAGACCTTCACTGACAAATGTGATATTCTGCTCCATCTCCTTACAAACAGCATGTCCCCTATTTACTTGCCCTCTGTGCCATGACTACCTAACAGACATGAAGGTGCATTGCTCATATGAACTGTCCCTTAACTGTATAATGCTTGTATGTGGGCCTTTGTTCCCAAACATCTTTTAGATGTTCATATCTCCTTGCCTTCGTAAATCATTATCATGACTGAATATTTAAAAAGGTCAATGGCTAACCTGAAATAAGAACACATAAGCCATAACTCACTTTTGCCCCACAGTCTGGGTATTTTATTCTTCTTCCATAAAGTCTGTCTTCCACAGCAGCCATTGACTCAAAATGTACTTTTTCTACATACTCTGTACACCTCCCCTCCTCACCCTTGTTAACCCATATTAAACCTAAATCTTCATTTGGTAATATCAATCTGGACTACAGCTGTGTGAATCTTACACCTACCCCTTCTAACTTACACCTACCCCCTCCAAAGTCTCCATTACTTTCATTCATGTGACCTTACCTAATGTTTTCTTTTGCACTTCTACCTCCTTTCTTTCACTACTTTTCATTCTCTCCCCACTGATAATTCTACCAATGCCCTTACCTTCTTTAAGAACTTCCTTTTCCAACATGGTTGAGTTATAACTAACCAATTCAAAAAACTGCGAAAAACTGCACTCAGAAAACAACTACAAAATCCAAAAAAGCGCAGTAGGCAAAACTGCTGTTTGTGAAGCTGTTTGTGGATATTTATTAAATCGAGTGATTTTTGCTAACTGGTCGGAGTGCCCCTCTTTTGCCTACTGCGCGTTTTTGGATTTTGTGAGTTATAACTAAACTACTTTTAAATCTAACACGCAGGATGCTTATGCATTCTCTCTCTAAATAATTCACTATAGACTGCTTGTTCTACCTAGCTACTGACGATGGTATAATGCAGAGTATTCTAAATCAGTTCACTAGCACTACCATATTAGTCTAGTAAATATTATCATAGTAATCATCTTCTTGGGTACAGTGTTTGTATTCATCTGATATAGCCATTTCTGGTCATGCAACAATTGTCACTGCCTGATGGTGATCTTAGATTTGAGTCTGTATAAATATATAAGCAAATGGAACAGTATTATTGTTTCCTGCACTGGCATTTGTGGCAGGTACATAATGTATACTTACACTGTAGCACATTGCTGCATAACTCTACCAAAATGGGCATAAACTGAATCACTGCTTAGTTATGCACTGTGTTTTATCAGTAATATGCACTCTTTGTTCCTGGTACTTTTTCTTCCTAGGTCCTCCAGTGAAAGAATTTGAAACTTTGTGACCATTCCAGTAAAAAAAAAAAAAAATTGAAATAAACAATTACGTTAATATATTTTTTAATATGTAAGGTTACTGTACTCCTCAGGAAGAAATATGAATTTGGTGATGCAAACTGCAATGACTGAAAGAAATCTCTCCCGGTGAAGTTCTTTGTCACTGCACAGAAATTTCTTCACGTCCTTTATGCCAAATAAGGTAAATGTGAATGCTGAATGGGATGATCTGCATACAGGAATAAAGAGAGAGAGAGAGAGAGGAAGATTTTGAAATCATTAGGTATATCTCTTGGACCAGCAAAAAGATGAGGTTACAAAAAGGAAAGAACCAAGTGACAAATGCCCATAATAGATCAAGTTGAGACTGTAAAGATGTTTTAGACCCCTTAAAGAATCTTGTGATGATTCTGCAAAATGGGCTGGAGAATGCAGGACATCAATTTGTAGTTTTAGTCTGCCTTAGAATAATTAAAGTCAATTCTTTTTTTTCTATAAGATTCAGTAATACCACTATTAGTTTCACAGTGGCCTAGTACAGCTCCTTGACAACAAACTCAATTAAAACAAGAGAAAGTAATCCAAATATTAAAAAAAATGTTGAATGTTATTTTATATAAAGATAACAGACATTGAAAATGTACACATTGCACCAAGCACATAATTATCCACACTGATTTCTTATGAAAGGCAAAGCCTGTTTCTCCCCTCATCATTTAACACATGCATAAAAGATACAATATCCCACTCACCCTATAAATGGAAAAGTAACCTTAATACTAATTCTGAACCTAGCCCTAAACATAAAATAAGAATAAATGTAACCCTAGAATGAGTTCCTAGCCCATCCCTAACTTTCATGGTAACAAAAGTCAATCCTCATTGCTAACCTTAACTCAAACCACAACTGTAAAGCTAAGCTCATAGATTTGTTCCAGTACTGCAGCAATACATTCAAAGGAAATATTTACCCACATGATATTTTCTTCAAATGAAACATTCACACAGGTAAAATTTGACAGGACTTGGCAAAGGTGTTTTTGACCAAACTGCATGATCACCTCCCACGTTTCTGTATCACTTCCACATGATTTCAGAGTCCTAGTTGCAAAGGAATGCTTTTAAATTTTGCAAATGTTTCACAGATCATTTAGATTTAAGCCCATCCTTGCTTCTATATAAGTGAAAGTACGAATATAATAAAGTTGCAAATTATAGTAAAAGTCAATAAAATGTTTACTACATCCTTAGTATGTATTACATTTTTATACAAGAGTAGCAAAGATTTCAATTCCTCTAAAACTTCCACCGATATGTTGACATATAGCAAGCAGTCTTTTAAACAACAATGCAATTGAAAAGCTATTAACTGCAGCCAATTAAATAACAACTGTTCATTCGCTAATTATGTGCCATATCAGTCCTTTCATTGCCAGTTTCAGTTTAATGAGAGGTTTTCATTCAACCAAGATAAGACATAAGTATGCAATCCAGTTTGTTAGTCCAAGTAATTTATCATCTAGGCAGACCCTGAAGCATCATTAACCACAACCTTTAACAAGAAAAGCAAGAAATCACGCTTCTTTACATTATCACCACACATTTAAAACAGCAAAACAGTGATGTTTCTTTAATTTTTTTTGTCAATGTTCTTTTAAATAGATCTTAAAACTGTATTTAGTTTTGCAGATAAAAAAAATGATGACAAACATTTGCATAAACAACAAAGACAGTCATAAAATTTGCACCTGAAACTAAAGCATGCCATCTTGCTTCTCTCTGTAAATACCATAAAGTTCTCTAGCAGAAAACATGGTGATCACCCAAAAGTCAAAGTTCATTAAATACAAGACACACATCCACTTGTGAAAAAGAAAACTAATATCAAACTTTTGCTTCTGATTAATGGCCAGTGTTTCAACCTTCCCCATTTCTGATTATGCTGAGAATGGGAAGCACTTCCAAAAGAATCCAAGTGGATGGGGGGAATCATGTACCCACTGCCCAAATTCTGTAGACATTTATAGTCTGAAAGGTTCAGAGAAAATAATGTAATTATTATCATTTTGTCAGATATGAATTTATCAATCGCTACTGCATTTGTTATGGTCACATTCTGACATACAGTAGTATTGATAAGGGCTGCCTGACACACATTCATTACCTGAAAGCAGTACACTGCGCCAAGATATCAATGTAGCAGATGTCTGACAACTCCATCACTTCCCAGTGGTATTGTATAATGGCCCCGCATCCCAGTGGCTCTTAGCAACAGAACTGATATGAAGCACAGAATCTGTTTGCCATCTGTCTGATTGCTGGATGATGGAATGTCACTCACTGGTTCCATTAAGACACAAAGCAATGTAACTGATAATAACGAATAACTCATCAAACAGCTGTGTTAATTCCTCAATTCATGAAATATTCCTTTTTCTGGCATCAATTTTATTTACTGATTTTAGAAATAAAACAATCAGAATATACCCATAAACAAACCATAAGAAGACATCAATGCTATATCAACCAAACAGGACTTACCACAGAAAAAAATAATGGAAAAACTACCATAACTTGCAAACATTAAACAATTAAATATTTCTGCAGCATCTCGATATGTAAATATACACCAAAGGAGAAGGTTGTTCAGTCAAATTTAAAGTGTGTATGCTTTATATGAAAGCATCAATGAATTTTATTTATTTAGCACTTAAGACAGGTCAGGCGAAAAGACGGTGTTAAAGTTTTATATACATATTGGCTAAAACAATAAATAATAATAATAAATTGTGTGTGTGTGCATGTGCATGTGTGACTGTGTATGTATGAATATTAACAAGCAAAAAATGTTCAAAACCCAGTCTGATTAAAAAATTACACTGACTAGCGATCTATTGAACATTTAAAAAACATTTTTTTGCAGGGAAGGCATGCCCCATTGCACCATTACATGCCTACATTTTATAGATACATAAGATGTGGAAGGAGTAAAGATACACAAATTGATAAACTGTGTACAGATTCTAAAATTTATTCTCAGACACAACAGATTATAGATATATTTACAAAATCTTATGCAAAACAGTTCGGCTCCACAAAAGGGATGGTAAGTTGCCCTAGTGACATCCAGTTAACCCCAGATACTGGAATCAAATTAGATTATATTGAAAAAGAACTGTGCAAACTGGATCCAAACAAAGTGCATGGAGGAGACGGAATAAGTAACAATGACCTGAGAACACTTAAGCAAGAACTTACACTGCCATTACATCTATTATTCACTAGGTCATATAAATATGGGGAGATTCCTCAAGATTGGAGACATGCACTTATTAAACCTGTCTTTAAGGGAAAGGGGAGTAGGACAAACCCAGAATCATATAGACCCTTAAGTCTACTTTCATGTTGTGGAAAAATAATGGAGAAGGTAATACTGGATAAGTTATTGTCATAACTGGATAGGTTGGGACTTAAAACCATGTATCAGCATGCATATGTTGAAAATAGATCTATTACCACCTGTAACATGATGTTCTATAACATTATAATAACAGATATGAATGAAAAATTGTGCTGTGAAGTGATTTATATAGATTTAACTTCAGCATTTGACAGGGTCATGCACAAAACACTGATCAAGAAATTAGTACAACTAGGTATTGATGTACTGTTGATAAGATGGATAGCTGCATGGCTTACAAATAGGACATGGCAAGTATCACACACCAACTGAACAGGTGACATCCTTGGTTACAGTTGAGGTGTCCCACAGGGCTCTGTACTAGGCCCTTACTTGTTTAGATTGCAACTTTCAGACCTTACTTTTTCATCTGAGGTATTCTACAGTCTATATGCTGATGACCTGAAATTGGGTAAACTGATTACAAGTGTTACAGATAAGGCATGTCTGCAAAATAATTTGACTAAATTGACCATTTGGGCACAGGAGAATAATATGTTGATAAATACATCAAAAACTAAGCATATGAGATTTGGGAGACATAAACTGAAAGGTGAATATTTAATACAGCACACAGTGATTGAAGGGTATATGGATAGAATCAGCTATGAGTTTTTCTAATCATATCAACCAATTGGCTAATGATAGTTATAGAACTATAGGTTGTATAAAAATATTTATAAAGTCTAGGAAATCAAACATAATGAAGTCATTGTTTGTTAGTTGCATTAGACCCAAACTTGAGTATGGAATAACAATATGGAAACCCTATAGGAAAACAAGCATGAATAAACTGGAAAGAGTACAGCGGAAATATACTAAGGGCATCCATGGATGTGAAAATCTGAACTTGTACAGTGTCTCTTACAAATATTTAAGAGGAGATCTTATTCAGGTATATAGGGCATTTAGGGACAACTACCTCAGGGAATGTTTGGGGTTATCAAAAAGTACTAGAGAATCGTCAGATAACCTATGCAGAAGATTCTATAGGAATGAGAAGTGTACTAACTGGTTCTCTGACAGAGTAGCTGATGCTTGGAAGAGACTACCTAATTACATTAAAGCAAGTACTAGTTTAGATATTTTTAAGAACAGCCTGGACATTTATTATGGGAACAAGTGTTTTGGCATATTGGCAAGCTAGAAGGGCTTTAATGCCCGTGCTTGAAACATTTGTATGTATGTATGTATGTATGTATGTATGTACATCTGTAAATATACTAGCACTAATATCTCACTACAGTGAGGTAAAGAGAAATTTCATTAATGCACTGTTGCATTATCTCACTATAGATGTTAACACAAGACCAAAACATAGCAAAAGTTAAGCAATTTTGCAGCAGGAAGGCATCCACTTGCACCCCAAATCCCTGCATGTCTAAATATACTAACTCTAAGAACATACAACAGTGAGGTAAGAGGAAAGATCCTTATCCCACTTTTTTACTTCTTGATGTAAAACACACTTGCTGAAACAAGCTAGCTTAAAAAAACTTGCTTGATGAATTAAAAAAAAAAAAAAAAAAAAAAAAAATATATATATATATATATATATATATATATATATATATATATATACACACACACATATATCTCTATATATATATATATATATATATATATATATATACGTATACAAATATATATATATATATACATATATATATATATATATATATATATATATATATATATATACACATATACACACATATATATGTATATATATATATATATGGGTCCACTATGTAATCTCGAAATACTGAAATCCCAAAATTCAGTATTTCGAAATTACATAGCTGAAAACCCAAGCACAACTCACAATTCCGAAAACACACAACTGCAAAATTCAAAATGCCGAAACAACGCTATACATACAGTACACACATAAACAAACACAAAACTCCCCTTTCACAATCAAATAAATGAATCTACACTATATGCTGCGACCCCCTACTTATATATTCTAACTCTGAGATTGCAATAACAGAAACACAAACGAAACTTACACACACAAATTACAGCCCCTCACACACACACATCACAGTCACAACACACACTTACACACACTAAAGACCCCTAACCAACACATTTACACACACAAACTTACCTAAATTCAACTGATACATCCACACACCACACCAGCGGAAATGGAAATTCAACATCTCTGTGCTTCGGGATTTTGAATTTCGCGCTTTTGCTGGTTTTGGAACTTTGAGTTTTTGGCTATGTCAATTCGAAATACTGAATTTCGAGATTTCAGTATTTTGAAATTACATAGTGGAACTATATATATATATATATATATATATATATATATATATATATATATACATACATGGGTTCCATTCACAATGCCGAAATTCCAGAATGCCGAACATTCGGAATACCGACAATGTGAAACCGGCATCTCACTATAGTGTGGAATGGAAAGATTTCCATTCCTGCATTGTAGTGCGATCTCGGAGTTGGTATATTAAAGTTAGGGGGGGTGTGGAGCAGTTTAAAGGAAATTTTATTTTCCTTTATATGGATGTACTTGAAATGTTGAGATTCTGAATGTCAGTCATATGGCTGTCGGCATTCTGGCATTTTGAAGTAGATTCATATTTATATATATATATATATATATATATATATATATATATATATATACATATATATATATATATATATATATATATATATATACATATATATATATATATATATATATATATATATATATATATGGTTCTACATTACAACTCTTTGCAGTAAGGGTCTTATGTCTGCAATAATATCCTTAGATATTTTTTAAAATAATTTGTATGATTAACTACACTATTCTCTTGCAAAACATAAGATAGTTGGTTGTAGCTTACTAGTCATAAATTGCTATGAAACTATCTTGAGAACAAGTGGTAGCTTGTAATAAATCATACATGCCAATTGTCCAGATTTTTGCAAAATGTCCAGATTTTTTTTCCTCATATTTTTGGTCTATCCCTCATAAAATTTTGGGGTTTCTGGCAAATCACTGAGGACTGAAGTCACTAAATAATGACATACATTTGAGTTTCAGACATCATATACTTCACAAAATGCATAACTCAAATCCTGCTATTCTAACAACTTTCTAAGTTTCTAAGAGCAATATTTAAACTATGTCCCACTTTTTAGGCCTTTGTACCACTCATTGTTTTAGGATTTATCCAGCTTTATTGCATAAAGAGGTTGAGAGGTATACAATAAATTTATATTTAAACATTTCATGTCTGTTAGATGGGTGCCTCAAGGCTCTTATATTTAGACACACGAGTACTTACAGTCCTTACCTGTGATATACATCTCTATACCAATAGCTGGAATTACCTCAGTATGTTGAGAATTCCACTCTTCTGCTCTGTTGCTCTGAAATATCTTTTACAATAAATGCAAACATACACTGATACCTTACCGAGTTGGGAGAAATGCAGTAAGCTGCTACTTATAAAGAAAAAATAAGCTTATTTTTAACCAGCAGCAGTTTACCAGCACTGCAGCAAAGTTCATGCTATCAATACAGACAAACTCTTGACACAGAAATTGTGTCACAGTAAAAAAATGTGATACTTCTGTGGACAGTTAATTTTTATTTGAAGAGCTGATGAAAATATTACTAAACTTACAAATAAGCTCAGTGCTCTTTATGGAATACATATATGCATGTGTATACACACACACACACACACACACACACACACACACACACACACACACACACACACACACACACACACACACACACACACACACTAACTTAGATATTACATAATAGTGGGGAAATTAGCTACTTCCTAGTACCCACTACTCTGCACTTTCACTTTGCTTCAGCAACTTCATTTGACCATCCTAAACATTCTTGATCTGACCATCGAAACATCTTTCATCCTACTGATGTATACATACAAAGATATGTATGTACATATATATATATATATATATATATATATATATATATATATATATATATAGGGTCTATATTAGAAGACCGAAGATGCATTCTTTCGAATGCGTCTTGGTCAAACGTAAAAGGCAGGAAACGGAAAATATTGAAACAGCTCTTAAGTGAATTCTTTCCCTGGAAAAGAATTAGCTTGTCCGCTTCGGTACTTTGCCATTTTCGGCACTGTAGTGCGGTCTCGGAGTTGGTATATTTAAGTAGGGGTGTGTGTGGGGGGGGCAAAGCCCCCCACTTAATGTAATGTTTAAATTTATTTTTATTTATTTATTTTTTTTGTTGGAACAGTGATTTTTTTTTCCCCTCGGGAAAAAATCGCTGTTCTGACACTTCGACATTGTAAGCTTTCACTTACTTAGGGTCAATCAATCACCGTTCGCTTTTTTAAGCGTTCAGTGATTTAATATAGACCCATATATATATATATATATATATATATATATATATATATATATATATATGTATATATACATGTGTGTGTGTGTGTGTGTGTGTGTGTGTATGTATGTGTCTATATATACACACAGACACATACAAACCTATATATATATATATATATATATATATATATATATATATATCTTTTGTATGCACACATGTTTATATATATATATATATATATATATATATATATATATACATACATATACGTATATGTATAGTACATAAATATAAGTTTGCAAGGGTGTAATTTCTGATATTTATAAATGAGTTTTGTGAGGTGAGGACTAGCATAGCCATAAATGATGAATCACATTCTATACCCCATCGTGTCAGACATCTCCCTTATTATACTCAGATCCCCCATACTTTTAATTTAACATGTTTTTTCTTTAATTTCTTTTATATTTTTACTTCTTACTCATTTCAATTGCTGCAGTTTTTGGACTATTTTTATACAGGTTTGCAACTGTAGTGTTTTTTGGAATATGAGGGATAGAGTTGTATTAAGTTACTTTAAGTTTCACTTTTACTTTGATTCTAGACAGCTGTATAGAGCAGTATTACTGTAAAACAGGTTTTCTGAATATTTTTGCTGTTTTTATTTAGTGGTATTTTTCTTGTTGCAGTACAGTATTTTGTAACATTATCACATTTGTTGCAAGGGCTTGAAAAGTGAAGTTTACTCACTAACTATTCAGGCACTGTCATTCTCCCATTTATACTGTTTAACCTCATTAGATGTTATTAACATATAGTGGAGTATCCCCTTGGTCATTAAGACATGCTCAGGCAGGTAATCTGTAGTTCTTCACTCAGCATCCTGACCTACATAAATGTAACTGATGAGCCAGCACACCTTCACTCGTGATATTTGTGCTGATCTCCAATGGCACAAGTCTGTGACCATGGTGTGTAGTAGCCGGAACAAATGTGATATCTAACAGTGCCATATACAAGAGGAATGACCACCTCTTTTAATGCTCTGCTGCTCTGTCAAGGAAACATATAGTAATGATCTGATACATTTAGGAAGTCTCTCTGACAGCTGTGGTACTATGTGAGAGCAGAATATGGTAAAGTGGCTGCTTTCTGAAATACAGTAGTATAAGCGTGGAATGTTTTTGTCAAAAATGGGCTTCTGCTACTCAGAGCAGTGTAAAGCTGCAGCATCATTTTAACATGTAATAATGCTTCTACCTGATGGTACAGTGTGCCATTCTGACCTACAGAAATACCATGGCTGAACAGCTGTACTACTCATGGATACCCATCAGCAGTTCCTTGACATACTCTTGGCACATTTGGATCAGTACATTTACTTCCTGTGTCTGCTCAAGAATAACCCAGCATCTTACATGCCTTCTTTTGGATGACACTCTTTTCAGAGGTGCTTCATCCAATAGATTGCACCCATTTTGCCATGAGAGCCCCAACTGGACCGTAGGGGAGTTGTACAAGAACCAAAAGGGCAACCATTTCATCAACTACTAGGTAGTCTGTGACAGATGGGGTTGCCCATGTTCTCATATTTGACTCACAAGTTCACTCTACCCCTTCTTCCTGCATGGGATTATTCTTCATAGTGACCTAGCTAGTAAGCGCAAAGAATTATTATTTTACTAACAGGTATTTCAGGATCTGTAGAGTAGTTTAGGCACTACTGAGTGATCTCCTTCCATTTCTTGTCATGTCTCCTCTCTCTGTTTTGTTTTCCAGAGGATGCAGGCTACCTACTCAAATACAGGTTAATGACATCAGACTGTAGCCTCCAGGAAACTGTTGAGGAGTGCTTCATTTCCCTGTCCCTGACATGCACAGTCATTGAGTGAGTGCTTTGCCTGCTGAAAACCCCGTTGCTATTGCCTGGATGCATCTGGGTGCCCAGAAGATGGGATCTGCTGGATGCAAGGGCACCCTCCATATAATCCTACTACTTCATGCAGAACATTGACTGCCTGCTGTAATCTGTACCACATGATCATGTATCTGGTGTGTAACTGCCACAGCCAGCCACCTATAGTGGCAGTGCAGCTCCCACTATTCTTCTTCCCACCAATAAAAATTGTGATGATGACAACAGCAGGCGGCTGTAGCGCAGCAACCCCTCCAACAAACTCATGCATGCTATACAGCTCAACAGGCAAAGAGATGGCATCTAGTTCACAACTATGGGCCATGACATTCACTTAGTATCAGTGAAAAAGTAAAACAAAAAACAGTTACAAAGATAACACTTTATTCCATACAGTGTTACTTCTGGGCGATGGTGTGTGGTGCATGAACAGCTAACAGTACACATCCAACAGTTATCTTTCAACACTAGAAATACTTTTCATAACAATACCATCAGTCATCATTTGTATAGTGTTGAGGGGTGAGTAACATGAGTGCTACTGTATTTCCCCGAAAATAAGACTGGGTCTTATACTTTTTCCCCTGCCGAAATATGCATTAGGGCTTATTATCAGGGGATGCCTTATTTACCCCCCCCCATACAACAATCTACATTTATTCACGTACAAAAATCAACATTTACTCACGTACACAAATCGACATTTATTTATGTACACACATTGAAATTTTTTTGGTACTTTTCCGTTATTAGGCAACAGTTCTAGGTAACGCATTAACAGTTTTGTGAGAATTCTACATAAACAGTACAACAAACATTCCAAGTTCAGAATATCTACATCTTGGCTTTCACGTTGTAATATTTCATGCCTAGCATAAAGTACATGTGTATTGGAGGAGAGGAATAAAACAGGTGAATTACTGCCACTTTTTGAGTGGTGATGCTTTCTGTATTCCTTACCCAAACCATAAGAGAAGAATGATGGAAAGTCATAAAAATGAAGTCTGGGAACTAGTGGCCTTGCTTTGTAATTACCCCTTGATAATGAAATGTTACCTTAATACAATAAAGTAAAAAAATGACAAGAGCTTGCTGGCAGCTGAAAGGAGAAGCAATCCATTCTGTTGCCCCAATAACGGAAAAGTTATTCAAATACAGTCATGTCATCTTCTTCAGGAACATTGTCATAAGTCTCCAGAAGATGACATGACTGTATTTGAATAACTTTTCCATTATTGGGGCAACAGAATGGAAAAGTTATTCAAAAACAGTCATGTCATCTTCTTCAGAAACATTGTCATAAGTCTCCAACCCCTGACTTCCAGCCTGAATTTCTTGCAACTCCATTTCCTGTAGAACCATTGGCCCCAATCTGTCATGCCTAGCAATAGAGCTCTCCTTAAATGAGCACTGCTTGTCCATGTAGCCTGCTCATAGTGCATTGGCAACACAGCTGTCAATGATTTTATCCCATGAATTCTTCACCCAAGTCACAACCTCTTGCAGGCTAGACTTCACAAAGTTTCCACTCTGATTTCTCTCCATTTTATTTTCAATGTAGTCATTGAGTTCCATGCGCAAATTGTGCTTGAATGGCATGTTTATTGCAATATCAAGAGTCTGGAGATAGGCAGTCATTCCTGCGGGAATCATTATTTGATATATTCTTCTCTGTGCAAGGAAGTTCTTCATGTCTTTAGCGTGGTGAGTGCTGGCTGAATCCCAGACGAGCAGACCTCTTTCGCCACCTCGCAAAACAAGTGGCAGTATTACATCAACCCACTTCCTTATAACTGCTTGTGTGTACCAGGCTTTTTCGGTTTCAAGAATGTAAATGCCTGAAACACATTCAATCTTATCTTTGTTGCCCTTACTAATGATTAGAGGTAGGGTTTTCTTTCCATCTAGATGAATTGCCAAAATACAGGTAACACGTGCACTCTTGTAACCAGTGGAGGGAATGTAGATTGACGAGGCACTCTTCTGATCAATTGTTGTTTGAGATCCTTGGCCCATAAACACTGCAGTTTCATTCATAGCAATCATGTTGAAGAGTTGGTATTTAGAAAAGTCGATGCCATCAACAAAGGACTTGAACGCAAGTACACGTTTAATAACTTCAGTATCCTCCAGCTTGAACAGTGTTGTTGATCTTCTTAGAGACACTTCATATCACTGAAGGAAGCCATACAGTCAATGTTGTGATGCTTTGCATTCTTCTGGGGATATTTCTAACTGTGGTGCCATTGCAAGGGCAAATGCTTGAATATCAGCCCTGCACACAACCAAAGCCTTTGCTCTCCTGTTAGCAATCCATTCACAGATGATGTCTTCCAGCTCAGGAAATAATAGTTGCCAACCTGATCCACACTTGCACTTCTTAGCATTTCCCTCATCCGCCTGTTGACTGAGGTTATCATACGCTGCTAGCCATTTTCAAACCATTTGGAGATCCAACTTCCTCTCTTTGCAGAAAGGCATCAGATTATTTTCCCGGGAGTCCTCCACAATTCTTTTCTTGTACTCAATGGAATAGCTCTTTCTTTTTGCACTTATCTTGTCTGGGGGGGGGGGGGATTAATTGAAGACTTATGAGACAGGAGTGGCAACACAAAATGATGATGGTTAAGAAGACACAACCACACCAGTTCATTATCAAGTGCACAAGTTTTACGTGCGTTGTCTGTACTTTGACCAATCGAAGTACACTTGCCAGTGTTTATGGGCCAAGGATCTCAACCGTCGAGTGTGAGTGAGGATTAGGGTTATAGTAAGAATCGTGGAAGATTCCCGGGGAAATAATCTTACGACTTTCTGCAAAGAGAAGAAGTTGGGTGTCTGAATGGTCCAAAAATGGCAAGCAGAGTACAATAACCTCAGTCAACAGGTGTCAATAATATTATTATTTTATAATTCAACATGTCCGTTGTGTGTTGTTGATCTTAATTGGGGCTTATTTTTGGGGTAGGGCTTATATCATGACCACCCTGGAAAACCATGCTAGGCCTTATTCTCTGGTTAGGTCTTATCTACAGAGAAATACGGTAGTTATATTGGCAGATACTGAGTGTTGAAAAGCAGATAAGGTAACATATGTTAATTAAACTGTTATTTTTACCTGCAGTGTCCAGAGCAGACCTTGGTGACTGTTGAAGAGCACAAACTACTTACATTAGAAGAATTCTCTCTGTTTCTCTCTCTCCCTCTCTCTCTCTCCCATTGGTATTCTGCACTTTGTGTTTCTCAGATTCAGGTAAGTACCCGAGTATGTGAATGGACTGCTATGTAAGTACTGTTTTCCTCTTACTGATTTAAAAAACTGTAAGTTACATTTGGATGGTGTCATACGCGGTGACCCTAAGGATAGTGTGGGTGCGGTACCCATAAATCTAGAACAAGTGCAGGCATGTGAGTTTGATGCTAAATTGCACAGATGGTGGGATCTACTGGTTGCAGGGGAACCTCCTGAGATTGAGCTAACTATGCTGCTTGACCTAGACCTTGACGGAGAGCTTCCACGTGTTAAGAAGTTCTTATGCAAATTAGGCTCAGTTGTCCAGAACTTTATGAATCACATCTTAGCACATATGCGTATCCCCATTTATAAGCATAAATGCATTCATGTGCCATGGGTGAGCTGCGCTTAGCTCATGAAAATGGGTGACAGCCAACCACTCCTCAGTCACACTCAAGTAATACTTTGTGCTTGGTATGTATCCCTTTGTAAGATTAGTAATCCTAGATTTATCTCTGTCTTACTGTTGTTACTCCACCATACCTTACTTTCCCTTCACAGTCCCTACCACTGGGGGGAAAAGTACCAATTACCTACCACAGGGTAAATAATAGTCACTTCTTCTTCTGGCTTTTTCCCGATTAGGGGTCGCCACAGTGGATCACCTGTCCGCTCATGATTGGCAGTGGAGTTTTATGGTGACGAGTTGCCAGCCCGGCACCCAACCTTCCACAGAAAGCACACACAAGCACGCACTCACACCTAGGGCCAATTTAGAGTGTCTAATCCACCTACAGCATGTCTACGGGAGGAAACTGGAGCACCCGGAGGAAACTCACGCGACCACAGGGAGGACATGCAGACTCCGCACAGAAGGCACCCCAGCCGAGAATCGAACCGGAAAAGCACTTGCTGTGAGGCGGCAATGCTAACCACTGCACCACCGTGGCCGCCCAGGGTAAATAATAGTCACAAAACACTAACATTACAGCATTTTCTGATGTATTTTTACAGAAAAGTTCATGTTACTCGCCTAAAAAAGTGCTACATGAATCAAATTCAGCACATATTCAAATACTTGAACATATGTAAAAGACAACTGTGATATCATTTTCAGAGAAAATTGCTATTTCTGAAAAAAAACATAGAGTAGAACAAACCTCTGTCTTGATATTACATTCCAGGAAGTTGGCCACTTATGTATTTATCCAAAGAAAATGAAACTGAAAAAAACTGGAGCAGGATACCCCATTAAAACACCAAACTTTCCCACAGCTATCATTTCAATAGCTAGTAGCCATACATTGGGTGGGTGGCGTCCAGGTATCCAAGTTATCAGATCTCAGAGCTTGTGATTCACACTTAAGCATTCTCGCATCAGACCTCTACATATCATTCTTGTTCTGGCAATTTGGAAGGATGGTATCCATTGAAGCCCAGGGTCAAGCACTAACTTGGTCTGTCAAGGAAACCAAAATCCTCCTCTACATACTGCAGAAGTTGTACCTGGAGAAGTTAGAGCAGGCCACCAGTGGTTCAGAATTGGAAAAGTGAAACTAGCCAGGAGTTTGGGGTCAACTGTCATGGTGACAGGGATCCCTGCTCTAGACAACAGGTGCACCACAGCTATGATAATCTGCATAAGCAAAGAGAGGCATGGGCTGGGTGGATGGATTTCCAAAGTCCAGGAAATAAGTCTAGAGTTCTTTAATAAGTGCTGTATTTTACTTCTTATAAAATATAGTTATACATACAGATTATATATATATATATATATATATATATATATATATATATATATATATATATATATATATTTAAGACTTTGCTAACCAAGTTAGTCTCTCTAGGACAACTGCATCTTTTCAGGGGAGACCCAAGAAGATGGTATTCATACTGACTAGGAGAAATTGGATGAGGGCTCTTGAGAACTTTGACTATTTTCAGTAAGTGCCACAAGATCTTCTACATCCTCTTGACCTACCACAAGCTCTGGCAGATAGGGCCTGTTTTTAACATGTCAGCTAAAGGATGGCACACACAGAAGTACAGCATCCCCCTTATGCTACACTGCAGTTGTTAGTATTAGAAAATTTTAACCATCCAATTACCTGGTGTGGAATATGTAAATATATAATATATACACAGACACATATATACACATATACAACACATACATACACACACATATCTAAATCTATAATCTATATATATATCTATATACACACACACACATACATATACATACATAAATACATACAGATACACATATATGGCTTGTGTGGTTTTATGCAAACCGTCAAGAAAAATTCCTTGAACTCCATGTTTTGAAGTAGAATAATTTAAAAGACAGAGTTATTGATAATAAAAATAAATCTCTATTTAACTGTTTTAAAAACAACAGTTTCTGAGGGACCCTGTGTGTCCCCATAAACTTATATATACTAACTTCAAGAAAAGGGTAAAACTACCTTACCATGGTATTCTGTGTACTCACGGAAAACAACAAACTTATTGCATTCTTCCTTTGATGTGCATTTTATTCAGACCACTTAGATTGAAATGACATACACTTGATAAAATTGCACTTTGATGACAATGATAGCAGCCATATTTATATCTTTGTCTATACATATACATATACACACACACACACACACGTATATATATATATATATATATATATATATATATATATACATATATATATATATATATACTTCTGTTTTGTCTATGCAGATATGTATATCTACACAAATACACAGACACACAAGTGTTATATATTTACACACATATACACACACGTATATATATATATATATATATATATATATATATATATATATATATCTATACACACACACACACGTGCGCGCGCATGTGTGTGTGTCTGTATTTCTATTTACAGTGGATAAAAGAAGTGTACACACCCCTGTCAAAATGCCAGGTTTTTGTGATATAAAAAATGAGACCACAATAAATCATTTCAAAACTTTTCACACCTTTAATATGTAATATAACCTGTACAAGTCAATTGAAAAACAAACAAATGTGTTAGGGGAAAAAAATATAAAAAAATAAAAAATGTACAATAAGCTGGTTGCATAAGTGTGCACACCCTTAAACTAATACTTTGTTGAAGCACCTTTTGATTTAATTACAACATTCAGTCTTCTTGGATAGGAGTCTATCAGCATGGCACATCTTGACTTGGCAATATTTGCCCACTCTTGCAAAAGTGCTCCAAATCTGTCAGATTGTGAGGGCATCTCTTGTGCACAGCCCTCTTCAGGTCACCCCATAGATTTTCTATTGTATTTAGGCCATTCCAAAACTTTAATTTTCTTCTGGGGAAGCCATTCTTTTGTTGATTTGGATGTATGCTTGGGGTCATTGCCATGTTGAAAGGTGAAATTCCTCTTCAACCTCAGCTTTCTAGCAGACACCTGAAGGTTTGGGGCCAAAAGTGGCTGGTATTTAGAAATGTTCATAATTCTCTCCACCTTAACTAAAGCTCCAATTCCAGCTGAAGAAAAGTAACCCCAAAGCATACTACCACCACCATGCTTCACCGTGGAGATGGTGTTCTTTTGGTGATGTGAAGTGTTGTTTTTGTGCCAAACGTATCTTGGAATTGTGGCCAAAAATTTCAGTCTTGGTCTCATCAGGCCATAACACATTTTCCCACATGTTTTTGGGAGACAATGTATTGTTTTGCAAATTTTAGCCAGGCCTGGATGTTTCTATGTGTTAGAAAGCTTCTGTCTTGCAACCCTACCCCATAGGCCAGACATATGATGAATAAGGGAGATTGTTGTCACATGTAGTACGCAACCAGTACTTGGCAGAAATTCCTGCAGCTCCTTCAGTGATGCTGTAGGTCTGTTGGCTCTCTGACCAGTTTTCATCTTGTCTTTTCATCAATTTTAGAAGGAAGTCCAGTTCTTTGCAATGTCTCTGTTGTCCCACATTTTCTCCACTTTTTGATGACTGTCTTCACTGTGTTCCATGGTATATCCAATGCTGTGGAAACGTTTTTGTTCTCTTCTCCTGACTGATACCTTTCAACAATGAGATCCCTTTGATGCTTTGTAAGCTCTCTGCGAACCATGGCTTTTGCTGTAGCAGGCAACTGAATAAATGTCAAAAAAATCCTACTAGGACAGCTGAACTTTATTTGGGGTTAATCAGAGTCTGTTTAATTGATGGCAGGTGTGTACCCAAGAAGACTGACTGCTGTAATTAACTCAAAAGGTGCTTCAACAAAGTATTAGTTTAAGGGTGAGCACACTTATGCAACCAGCTTATTGTATGCTTTTTATTTTGTATATTTATCCCCTAATAGATTTGTTTGTTTTTCAACTGAATTGTGCAGGTTATAGGTCACATTAAAGGTGGGAAAAGTTTTAAAATGATTTATTGTGGTCTAATTTTTTTAATATCACAAAATCCTGGCATTTAAACAGGGGTGTGTACACTTTTTATATCCATGGTATGTATATGTACATATCTGAAACCAGTTTTAATATATTAATCAGGACAAAAAAATGCAATGTTTTAAGTCTGTTGTAGATGTTGCCATTTTAGAGTCATACCTGAAATACTTTTTATGACATGTTTATTTGCTGTATTTATTAAGCATTGCTATTCAGTCATTCAGTTGTAGTGATTACTGTGCAATAATTGCTTCATGACGTTTACTACTTAGTAACAGGGAAAACTTAAACTTGAACTGTGAAAGGTATCATAATCATACTGCAATGTCCTCTACGCACATATTGGCAATATTTATGTGATTTTCAGAAGTTTTCTCTACTTTAAACAAGGCAGACTCGATCAAAGCACTATGCTCATGGTGGGGTGAGGGTCGGGGCTGTACAGAAATTGGCTACACTGTATAATACTGAGTATGACACCATTACTGCAGACTGTGATGCCTTAGGCCATCCTGAGTAACAAGCAGAATTAATCAATGGATTACTATACCTCAGACCTAATACCAAGAGTCACATGCACAGGGCTAAACATTTATGTTAATATTTCATTGTTGCTTATTCTGGTCACTTGAAATTGTTTGTGAAATTAGCAGTCCTTGCAGGAATGTGGCCTTTTTTCTGAAACTATCTGCTGATTTTGCCATGGCAGCATGTGTTTCTGAAGCAGATCAGTACATCAGTACCCAAAACCTACACACCTTAAGAGGCACTGTGGCAGCAATGAACATAACAACTCAGCAATGTACAGTACTAGCTGTAATAATTTATTAAAGTTACACACACTATAGTGCTTGTAAACCAAGGCAGAGATCATAACAGCTTTTCAGCTTTATCAAGAAATATCAAAGCCCAGTCACACATTTATTTAGTAACATGTTGCATTTCCTCAGGAAATGTCAGAAGACTGCTTCAGAACATGAGCAATATAAGGGGTAGAAATGTGTTGATATAAAGTAATTAATCTGATAGAAGTTTTAATGGTTGCCACGATACACACACAAATGCAATGAGTAAACAACTTTTTTCTCCTTTTTCATATTCCATACCTCAAGTGGAGATAATATAAAATAGAAACCAGCAACAAAGAAAAGTTATGAAACTTGAGCAAAGCTCTTGTAAGTATGAAACAATAAAAATTGTATAACCATATATTCCCTTAAAAGATGAAAGCTCCATTCATTAATACAATGCCAAGTTTCTATCTGACAGATCAAAGTCAGATCATCAGTCCACAGTCAGTATACTAAATCCAGGGAAATGAATGTCAGTGTATTACTCTGAACTACTGAAGTGCAAGGAAATGTATCATAAATCAATAATGCTTTCAGTGGTAGAGATAACATATTTGTTCCCAAAATGTATTACTCTCTGTGGCTATAATAAACCTTCTTAAAACCACTGCATCCTCATTTTGACATAAAATTCAAAATACCTGCTAGAAAAGTTAAAAGACACATAACAGATGAGAGAGAAAGAAGGAAAGAGAAAGGAAGAATGATTTTTTCCTGTTTTGTTCTTATCTTACAAATGAACATGACTATGTGACACACTGCTTGTGACATACAGAGTACCTGCAGTCATTTTATGTTATAAACCATGGTGTTAAAGAGAATGCTTGTTATAACAATTTCAAAAAAAGCATGAGCATATAATAGCAAAACAACCAGCAAATCAGCCACCAAACTCAAAACTTGTTTAAGAATATGTTTAATACCAAACGTATGTTAAAAACATCCACGGTTTAGTGCTTTCATCTGTAACACTACTAAGACATCATCAGAACTATGAATGTACTGCTTATGGAAGCCATTTTAAAACTTAAGTGCAGAAGACACACATCTCATGTAAATCAATCACAACACGTTGTAGCTGAAATCAGTGTGAAACAGAAAAAAATAAAGTAACAACACTAAAAGTAAGTCAAAACGTTTAAAACCTGAACCAAAACACATAAAAATGATCTGCACAAAAAATAACTAAACAAAAATGTTTGATATAACACAAAATCATATTCTTCTGGCTCTCCTTTTTAGTTCACTGCTGATAGAAATACTGTAATTTAAAGAGGGAAAGTTGGTGGCATCTAGCTTAAGCTGTCATGTCATTTCCTGGTGAAGCAGTTTGTTCTGCCAGTCACCTACATGAGGGGAATTTTGTATTTGTTCAAGAACTAGAAATATAAACTTGGTGAATTTGTCACAATGAAATGCCTGGCCAGCGCACTTTTACTGTCCTTGTGCTGGATACTGTAAACATGTTGATAGATACACTTGTTCGAAGTGTTCTTAATTTTCTCACATAGAAAGCGGGACAAGGTGCACATGTAGCCAGGTAAATAAATCTTTGAGAAAAGCAATTGTAAGCTCCATCATGCACAGAAGAATCAAATCTACTTTAAAGGGTGCCATTGTAACAAGTGTTTATGTAAGGGCACTGATGACAATGCCCACATTTCCTGGTAGATAAAAATCCCTTATGATGATCAATAGGTTTCTCAAGAAGGGATTTTATGTTAGATTTATTTTTGTAGGTAAAAGATGGTGGTGCTGAGAAAAGCTTTTTGATGCTTTCATCGCACTGTAGCATGAACCCGTTCTTCTGCAAAATCTTTTCAATGTCCTTGACATCCAAAGTTTAATGCAGGACCATATTGGTTTGGCCATTAAAACCTGTTTGATTGTCTTTCTTGTCGAACTGATTCAGCCGCCCTTTCCTGATGATGGGGGCATATTTAGTTTTTCTCTCTGCCCATATCTAAACTCTGATTGAATCCAGAAGTGTGTATGTGGAGGGGGGGGGGGTAGCCATGGTCCAAAAACATGGATCCTAGAATGTCGAATTGTTCAAGACACACTGCGTCATTTGAGGTCAACCGAGACTTCCTTAAAGTGGATTTTCCTATTTTTCCATAAATTTTTGGTATTCCCAAAATCCACTCCAGTCTGTCTGACCCCTCCGACTTACATCCAATTGTAGCTGCTAGTGGATCCGTTACAGAGACCCTGACCAAGTTTATAGACCAAAAATTAAAAAACCTGTTTGTTTCCTTCCCATACATTATAAGAGTCTCATTGGACCTTCTGGATAAAGTGAAGGGAATACCAGCAAAAGATGAATTCCTTTTGGTTACTTGTGATGTGCTAAGCTTATTTATGGTAATACCCCATGACCTGGGGTTGGAGTGGTTTGGAGAGATTGTAAAATAATTTGGCTTACTTTCTAAAACAGATTATGAATTGGTTAATGAGTTCATGGAGTTGGTGTTAAACAACAACTTTCTGACCTTTGAGGGTGAATTTTACAAGCAGACTCTTGGAGTACCTATGGGGGCCACATGCAGCCCCATTTTTGCAAATGCTGTCTTATTAAGATGGGAATTAGAATCACTTTTTAAACTCCCCCTTTTTTCCAAATGTGCTGTCTACTTCAGATACTTTGATGATCTACTTGTAATTTGGGAAGGAGTGTCGATGAACTGGAAGAATTTATATTACAGTTGCAAGCTAGCACCTACTTTTTAAAGTTTACATATTCCTTTGAACGTGACCAGATTAATTATCTTGACATTCACAACAGAAAATGAGTTAATGAAGAATTCACTACCTGGATTTACAGGAAGTCCACTTATTGTAACACACTTCTTTTTTTCACCAGTTGCCACCCCTTTCATCAGAAAAGGGGGGGTAGTAAAAAATCAATTTATCAGAACCTCTCAGTTGACTTCGGATGACGCAGTGTGTCTTGAGCAATTCAACATTCTAAGATCCATGTTTTTGGACCTTGGCAACCCCCCCCACCACTTCTAGATAAAATCAGAGATGAGATACAAACCCTTCACATCCCTTCGCATCCCCTCTATCACCTTGTTAATTCTAATTCTAATATAACATACCGTATCTTATTCCTCCACTCCTCTTCCCCCTTCTTTCCTATCCCACTGCACCTCTCCCAGCCCCTATCTCACCATTACAATTCCTCACTTCCATACCATATCATCCTCATTAATACAGCCCAACCATCTCTACTACTTCAAACCAAAGATCTTACCCACCTTAACAAAATACAACTTCCCTAAACCTCTGTCATATTATCCCCAACACTCAAGAAGAAAACTAAATCACCTATTACCTTCTTTCTTCATCCGCCTATTTCTAGCAGGTGATATACACCCAAACCCTGGACCTAGTACTACTAACAACCCCATCCCCCCAAAAACAACCCAAACTGCCAGCTTCAAAAGCCTGAAATTAGTTACTCTCAATGCCCAGAGTCTATGAAATAAATCAACTATCTTCCATGCCTGGCTTAAGCAGAACCTACCTGACATCATAGCCATCTCTGAAACTTAGTTAAAACCATACATCTCTGACTCAGAAATTCTACCCCCTGGTTTCCAAGCCCTTAGGTATGACCACTTGAATAGAAAAGGTGGAGGAGTAGCCTTGATATTCTCTAATATACTCCCCATTATTCCATACCCTAATTCCATTCCTCAGTTTAACACAGAACTTGTAATAGGTGTGCTATAAATGAATAATCATAAAGTATCTGCACCATATCCCTCTATATTCTCCCAGGTAACAACACCATTACTTTAGAAGAAATCCTCCAATGGGCCTCAACTAATATTAAGCTAGAGACCTACATTCTAGGTGACGTGAACATAGACTGAAACAAAATTAACAACCAGAATCCTGCCATATCTGTCAATCTATTCAACTTTACTCAGTTTACTAACTCTTATCACAAGACCCAATAAAATCAATCCTCCTGGATCCACTCTGGACTGGATCCTAGCTATCCACCCTAACAATATCTTAGACTCAGGCATCTTTCCTGACTCTTAGTGACCACCTGCCTGCCTTCATCCAACGAGCAACCCACTCCTCCCCTCACCAGCACCAATATATACATACTCATAACCTAACAAACTTCAACCCTACGACCTTCTCTAACACCCTCAAACAAACTAACTGGAATAATCTAAAAACACTTCCTCTAGATAATGCTGTCGATTACTTCAACTCTACTTTCCTAAATGTACTTAATACCCAAGTCCCTCCACAAACTATAAGAGTCAAACCCAACTCCACGCCATGGCTAACTAAGGAAACCAAAAAACTTATGCAACAACAAGATAAATGCTGGAAACTTTCTCAGCACAATAAACATCCTGAAACCCTTCCTAAATATAAGCAACTCCGCAACCTCATTAAAAGACATATAATCAAAGACAAACAATCCCACTATATAAAACTCCAAGCCAACCACTCCAAAAACCCCAAACAATTCTGGAACTCCATCAACTCACTCCTTAACCCAGGCACCAAAAACAACCCTTGCCCTGAACCACTAACACTGACCCAGAAATTGCCACTTTATTCAACTCCTTCTTTACTAACTCTATAGCTGAACTAACTAAGTCCTTCCCAAATACCCCACCCACATAAGTTAGTCACCCTACCCCAGCCTCTAAACCCAACTCTCCCCCTACCTTTGAACTTAAACCAATTTCTACCTCCTACATAAAAAAAACTCCTCAGCAAGCTAAAACCATGCTACAATGCTCCAGACAGCATTCCCTCTAACTTCTTAAAAATTGCTGCAGATGGTATCACCCTCCCCGTTAGCATCTTAATCAACAGATCTATACAAGAATCTTATGTCCCCAAGCTTTGGCATGCTGCCTTTATACATCCTCTCCACAAAGGTGGTAAAAATAATAATACCTCAAACTTTTGCCCCATAGCCATCCTCACCCCAATATCAAAAATATTGGAAAAATACATTCATACCCATCTAACTCCCTTCTTAACCAAAACCCATCTTATCTCTCAAACCCAACATGGCTTCTGACCTGGCCATAACACTATTACCGCTCTTCTCTCATTCCTAGATATAGTCAACCACACCCAAGACTCTGATAAAATAGTTTCTATAGTTCTATTAGACCTCTCCAAGGGTTTCGATACAATCTACAATACCCATCTCCTCAGCCACCTTGCTAATCTAAACCTTTCTCACAACACCCTGTCATGGTTTTCAAGTTATCTATCAGACAGATCTCAAGCTGTAAAATGGAGGAAAGGCACCTCAAACTTCCTTACCACTCCTACTGGAGTTCCCCAAGGATCCATTCTTGGCCCAATGCTGTTTAACATATTTGTCAATTATTTCTACTCTGCCATCCCAAATACTAAAATAGTACAATATGCTGATGACTCCACTTTAATCTGCTGTGCCACCAACCTCCCAGAACTTCAATCATACACTCAAACTGCCTTCTCCACCACTGAGAACTGGATGCTCCAAAACCATCTCTAAATGCTAACAAGTCCAAAATACTCTCCCCACCCTCAAAATCCTCCCCTCTTGATAAAACTTCTTTCCAAATTAAAAGTCACAACAATTCTACTATAGAAATTGTTCCCTATGCCAAACTACTTGGGGTTACCATAGATGAACACATAACATTTGACACCCATATTCAACTAAACATCAAGAAAACACATCAGAAACTTGGCCTGCTATACAGAAACATCCACCATTTCTCTCCATCTGCTAGACAAACCCTTGCCACTACCTATGTTCTCCCCTCTCTATTGTATGGTGCCCCTCTACTAACTAACTTATCTGCCTCCATCTCTTCCAAAATGGAAAGTTGTTATAATAAAATCTCTAAATTTGCCATAAAAGCCAAATACTCCTCCCACTATTGCTCTGCCCTCCACTTACTTAACTGGCTAGAACTTCCCAACCATCTCGACTACCTCCAACTTACTACTGCCCATAGGCTGTTATTTAACCATACTATATGCCCTGCACTTTCCAACAACCTACAACCATACACCCCTAACAGGCCACTTAGATCTGCTCACCTAAACCTTATCACTGTCTACAAACCAAACTGCCCTGCTGGACGGCACCTCCTGTCCTTCTCCTTAGCCAAAAAATGGAACTCTCTCCCTCCTTCTCTACGAATTATAGAAAACTTTGATAACTTCAAATTCCATCTCCATTCCTACTTTTTCTCTAACTGGAGGTGCAATTGCACTTTCCCCACCTAGCCTTCTTCTCTCTCCACTCTAAATTGTATTTTCCTTACTTCTCCTTTCCTTATTACTTAACTCCCCTGGAAATGACTCATTCTTCAGTGTTATCTCGTGTACATAATGTAAATATTGTAAATAGTTTGCTCTCCCTTTTCTCCCCTCCCTATCATTTGTACTTGTTCTGCCAAAACTGTCATAACAAGACTCATATTCTGTGTAACCATTGAAAAATTCATGTCAACATATGACTGATATGCTAAGTAACCAATGTACCACTTCATGTCTCTGATTTATAATGTACCTGCATCCTTAATGTTAACTTTATTTTGTTTATCTTAATGTATCTGCATCTTGAATTGTAACTTTAATCTGTAAAATTTTTAATGTTTACTATGTAATGTGGAGCTTTTCTCCCCGGGCCTCCACTGAAAACGGGCTCCCGAGGCCAGTGCTCCCCCGGTCATCAAACTGAAATAAATAAATAAATATGCGCAGAGAGAAACACTAAATATACCGCCATCCTTAAGAAAGGGCTGAATCAGCTTCACAAGAAAGACAATCAAATGGGTTTTAATGGCCAAACCAATATGGTCCTTCATTACACTTTGGATGTCAAGGATATTGAAAAGATTTTGCAGAAGAACTGGTTCATGCTACAATGCGATGAAAGCATCAATGAGTTTTTTTCTACACCATTATCTTTTACCTACAAAAATAAATCTAACATAAAATCCTTTCTTGAGAAACCTATTGATCATTATAAGGGATTTTTATCTACCAGGAAATGTGGGCATTGTCATCAGTGCCTTTACATAAACACTTGTTACAATGGCACCCTTTTAAGTAGATTTGATTCTTTCGTGCATGACATAGCTTACAATTGCTTTTCTCAAAGAGTTATTTACCTGGCTACATATGCATCTTGTCCTGCTTTTTATGTGGGAAAACTAATAATGCTTTGAACAAGCATATCTATCAACATGTTTACAGTATCCAACGTAAGGACAGTGAAAGTGCACTGGTAAGGCATTCCACTGTTTGTGACAAATTCACCAAGTTTACATTTCTAGTTCTTGAACAAGTACAAAATTCTCCTTATGTAGAGGACTGGCAGAACAAACTGCTTCACCGGGAAATGACATGGCAGCTTAAGCTAGATGCTATCAAGTTTCCTGGTTTAAATGACAGGATTTCTATTAGCAGTGAACTAAAAAGGAGATCCAGCAGAATATGATTTTGTGTTTCAATAAACATTTTTTTGCTTGGTTATTTTTTGCCTAGTTTGTATTTATGTGTTTTAGTTCAGGTTTTAAAAGTTTTGAGTTATTTTTAGTGTTGCTACTTTATTTGTTCTTTTTCACACTGATTTCAGCTACAACATGTTGTGATTGGTTTATATGAGGGTGTGACTTCTGCACTTAAGTTTTAAAATGGCTTCTACAAGCAGTACATTCATAGTTCTGATTATGTCTTAGTGTTACAGATGAAAGTGTTAAACTGTGGATGTTTTTAATCTACTTTTGGTATTAAACATATTCTTTGACATGTTTTGAATTCAGTGGCTGATTTGCTGGGGTCTTTTTTGTTGTTATTATCTGCTGTTTTCTTCCAGTACCAGAGCTGCAGTCATGTTTCTTCCTTTGGTTAAAAAGCATGAGCATAAAAAATAAGTATCCTTAAACCTTGTGCCTCTTACACCTAAGAATAAATATGGTGACAACTCAGGTAATAAACTTAATGAAAACAGAGCCACTGAAAAGGAAAAAAAAAATAAGCTGTGCCTACAGCCAGAATGACTCAAAAAGAGGTATGAAACCTCATGGGTATGATGAGATCAGCCCAAGGATATATCTTCAAAAAGCTGTAAGAAAAACTTAAAAAGTCACTTTAATTTGCTGAAACCTATTCTTTTTTTATTTCTTTTGGAGAGCAATAACTGTCTAAAGCTTTTGTGATGCTGCTTTGCATAGAATTTATGTGTTACAGGTTCATAGGTTTATGATAGGCTAATGACCACCAGGGTCTTTATAAGCCTAACAGTGCAACCCAACCCAGTTTTGTCCATGAGTACCTTGGATGTCTAAATGGAGGGGTATGTTATTAAGGAGGTAGCTACGGGTTATGTGTGGGGATGTTAGTTGGGAATTAATCTATTTAATTTTAACCCCTGTCCATCAGTGACATGGGTCTGACGATGCCTTATGTCCCAGGCACAGATTGCCTCTCAGTAACCTGTATGAAATGGAGTAAAGAGATAGGGCATTAAGGAAATATATGTAAGACAGAGGATTCATACCATGGTTTCTCCTGGTGAGAAACCTATTAGGATGTTTCAGCTGCTGCAAGTGCCTGGTTAGGCATATGCCAAAGACGGCACTGTACTCAGTGATAAGTCTGATAAGGGCTGAGTAGAGCAGTACTAAAACTTCCTTACACCTGGATGCCATACCCTTGCTTTTGAGTTTGGTCACACAGAATGATTTTCTTACTATCTTGGCAACATGTTGGTTGAAGGCTTGATTAGTGTCTACATAAGTTCCTAAATCCTTGACTACTGGGTTAACTCTTAAAATGTTTTATCAATGGAGTAATTAGCTTGGGTGGACAATTTCCCAGAGAGACTACAATGCATTTCTTTGGTTGTGTTTTAATCAGTGGCATTGGCACTATTCAGTTGTTTGTGTTAGACTCTCATGTAGAACATCGGTGTTGTGGGAGGAAATCTGTGATAGCTCCAAATTTACAGTCATCTGTAAACATGGTGAGGCAGAGGCCTTTGACATTAGCTTTGAGTTCTGAGAAGTATATGATAAACAGGAGTGGGGCCAACATAGAGCACTGGGGTACTCCACTGGTGACCAGTCTCCTCGTGCATGAAGTAACTTCTTAGGTCCTATTTGTGAGCCAGCCAGCAATCCAGTGAGTTATGTAGGGATTTATGCCCAGTTATGAGAGTTTGTCAATAATACCTGAGTGGGGTATTGTATAAAATGCCTTGACCAAGGTGGGCAGTATTTTCCTCCTCATCCATAGTCTTGATGACCCTCTGAAAGAAGTCTTCCAGGTTGAGGAGTCAAGATCTTCTCTTAAAGCCAAACTGGGATGGTTCCAGTGTTTGTAGGTTGCTAATGTCCTTGCTGATAATTTCAAAGATAATTCATTCCATGACTTTGCATATTAGACTTTTAAGACTGATGGGTCTGTAGTTCCTTGGGTCAGGTGATAGTTTGTCCTTATGAAAAGGGCTGACAGTTATGGGCCTCCATTCACCTGGCACATAATCTGTTTTAGGCAGTAGTTATAGTGCCTCAATTGGTCCTGCTAGGTCATGTTTTAGCCTATTTAATAGACAAGTTGGGATATTGTTGGGTCCCACTGAAGCAGTGTTTCTGGTTTTAGTTAGCACCACCAGGACCAGCTACCTGTTGATAGCTGGGGGAATCTGCTAGAAGGGACTTCACAGAGGGGAGTGGGAGAAGTGGGGGATGAAGTTACAACTAAATTTATCAGCCAGTAGATTTGTTATGTCACCCTGATCAATGAAGGTTGTGCCACTCCTGATGAGTTCTTCACACTGATGAATGTTACCTTTAAGGTCCTTGACACAACTAAAGACGGCCTTGTGATTCTCCTTAGCCTAGGAGCTAGCTTGACCTTGTAGTTGGCCTAGTTGGACTTTATTAGACCTTTTAGTTTCTTGTTTAGTTGAATCAGAGAGCTCTCTTGTCTCTATGAGAGTTGCTCTTTCTGTTTTTTGGCCATGTCTTTTTTGTTTTGTTATATACTCCATTAAGGTAAGGAGTCCACCAGTGGAGCTTATTTTTGGTATTAGATTTGGGATTACTTCTGGTAGTAGAGCAGCCTTGATGCAGACAATTACATGTTTGTACAGGGTTTTGTGAATAATTCTGCATAGGTAGCTGTGTTCTCGGGCTTTGAGGGAGCCATGAATTTTGACAAACTATCACTTAATAGGATGTAGTTTGCTTTAGAATATTTGCTAACTGCTACAAGTTTAGTTGGTTTTCTTGTTGACTTTCTTTCAAAGAAAACGCTTTGTGGTATGATCTCACCATTGAGGATGTAACAGAGGGGAGGGTGCAATGATTCCCCATGTCAGTGGGTACTAGTTTCAATATGCTTGCCCCTCTGGACCTATCTGGTCCCATGTGTTTCTGCTGGTAAAATCCAATGAAGCATTGTATCTTTGAGTTAGAGGCAGTGCACTTTTCTCAGTCTAGAGAGTGGTAGTTGAAGTCTCTCACGAATAGAATATTTGGTTGGATGGTGAGGGACTCTAGTAGATATAGGTAACAGTTATGAGGTTTGTGGGTCATAGAGAGTAAGCTGTAGCTAGACAGAACATGGTAAGGAACCTTGTCTATGGAGACTTGGACATGGATGAACTCCATGATATCATCCTGTTTAACCAAACTGGAGTTGTATTCTTTGCTAGCATAGAGACACCTCCACTTTTAGCCCCTGTCTGTGATGTTGCTATGATAGTTTATTTCTTTATGTGCCTTTTGTTTAAATTAAGCAGGGTTTTTGAAAGCATTACAATTTAATGTAGATGCATTATAAACAGAATATTACAGAAGTCATGAAAATTAGTAATTTTCATGGGAAACATAACAGTGTATGAGCATTGTTCTCAGTGCTGTAGAAAAGGCTTAAGAAACAGTCAAAAATATAGGAGAAGAGAGAATATAGAACATCACTCTTCTTTAAATTTCTTTTTTTTGCAGGGGTCAAGCTCCCTGTACCCCCAATGCAGGAGGCAGGTCCCATCTCTTCCAAGCTCATATATACCAAGAATGTAGATTGCCATACCTTGGAGAAAAGTGAATATCCAGAGAAATGGCCATCTCAGACTTAGTATGTGTATGTTAGTTTTTTCAGCCATTCAATCTCAGTGTTTTGGGACTCATTCTAGCAGGGCATGACTTCTGAAATGTTTACCCGCAGAAGCTCCCTATTGAAATGACATCACTAGAGATGCAAAAACTATCCATAACTTGAATTTCCTGAGATCACATAGCAAGCACAAGTATGATTTTAAGTGGTGAGATAGCATATCTGCTAGTACTCATGTATCATTTAAGTAGTTGTATTTCTATGGCATGTACTGTATCAGTAGAGGATATTTTGTTTACTAATGTGGTTACACTGTGGCTCAAAGTTGCAGGCTGATGACTTATTAGTGTGCATCTCATAAAGACTGTTTTTTGACACAGTAAGTCAGTGGCAAATTATAATAGTGGAGATTAGGGTGGCTACTAGGGGCCACAGCTCCCAGAGGGCCCATGCCCAAGACAGGAGTAGGAATGAGCAGGATGCTACAGCTCTGGCTGGTTTGAACAGAGGCACTGAGAGCTGTTTTTATTTTTTTAAGTACAGAAATGACATATTTCTTTACTCATAAAAAAATAATTAAAATAGAAAAAAAAATGAATGGTCCACTCTTATAAGCAGCTGTAGCTGTAGCCCATGAATGGTGTCCCTTGAGGGAGGTCAGTGCACTTAAACTGTGGGCTTGCTGGATCTGAAAACCTGAATGAAAATAAAACAGGAAATGGATAGTCTCAGTGGTTATAAGAACAGTAACTGTGGCAGCATATGGTAAGTTTTTTTTTTCATTTCTTGCGGGTACTAGATACTGGCAGTGGAGACATGGCAACTTTACAAGACAAAAATATTTTGCTGTAAGAACTGATTGTGAGTAGCCATGTGCTTGTGTAAAGCAGACAGAGGTGACATACAGTCTTGTGCATATTCTGTTAGATGTATCTAATGTGTAACGTTTTGCTCCACACTGTTTGCTGCTATATCAGCTTTGTTTTATTTAGAGGCTATGAAGTGAAACTGACTGATTTCATAAATGCACATTATAGATGAATTTTGATTGAGGCTGTGCATTACCAATCTTTATTCATAATGGTCTTTTTTCATTTTGATGCATTGTGGATAATGTGCATTCTTACTTTTATGATTTTATATTTTTATTGTTTGTTTTACTGCTATAATCCGCTCTGCATTTCTGCAAGGTATGACGAGTTAGCATTTTACTTGTACTCCTTTGTGTGGTCCAGGTATACTACAGATCTGAAATCACGAATTCTTAAAAATGAACATTGTAGGCTTCATTTACAAGTAGGAGGTATCTTTTCACTGACTGAAGCGGTATCCTGCTGTAGGAAGGGAAAAACAGAGAACAAAAATGTGTGTGTGTGTGTGTGTGTGTGTGTGTGTGTGTGTGTGTGTGTGTGTGTGTGTGTGTATATGTGTGTGTGTGTGTGTGTGTGTGTGTGTGTGTGTGTGTGTGTGTGTGTGTGTGTGTGTGTGTGTGTGTGTGTATGTGTGTGTGCGTGTGTGTGTGTGTGTGTGTGTGTGTGTGTGTGTGTGTGTGTGTGTGTGTGTGTGTGTGTGTGTGTGTGTGTGTGTGTGTGTGTGTGTGTGTGTGTGTGTGTGCGTGTGTGTGTGTGTGTGTGTGTGTGTGTGTGTGTGTGTGTGTGTGTGTGTGTATGTGTGTCTGCATAACTCTCAAATGTCCATGATTTTTCTGGAGATCACTGATTTCTCCCAGTTTTGCCCTGTCCTTTATATTTTTTTCTGGTAAATCATTGAGAATTACTGTCAGTCAATAACATTGGACATTAGAGTTTTATATTTCCTATTATTCAAAAAATGCATGTTGATAAACAACTGCTAAAATAACAGGTTTTGCAAGTGAATTAGAATAATACTTAAAATTGTCCCTTATTTGGGGACTTTGTGCTCTCATTATTTTTGGTTTCTACAGAATTCTTGAGCAAAGAAGTTTACAGTTGTGTGTAGAAGGGAGGGGGGTATTGCATGTGATGTTTTATAGGTGGTCTCTTGCAGCGTTCTTTGACATAATTTGCTATGCGACACTGCAGTATGAAATATCTTCACTAGCAGGAAACCTTTCATCTTAGGGTCATCCCAATTACCCACCACAGGAGACAGTAAATGCAGTGTCACACTTTGGAGTGTCACTCGTTAAGTGGAGGGTGTTCCAGTGTGAAGAGATGATGATGATGGTAGAGAGTCACAAAGCCATTCATGCTGCAAGCTTCTAGAACTCAAGACCACAGATGCAACCAGTATATCTTGGCTACCTCCAGCAACTGAAGAAGTTATGTGCCACTATTGTTCCCTGCAGATCTATATGTACCCTAGATATGTCTGTCGGACCAGGAACTGCTTAATAGCATCTTGACAGTGCACCCAATAGATGTCAGGTAGGCCACAATTGGTATTATGAAGCACATAAACTCATAATAGACCTGCTTCCCACCATCATTCATTGTGCACCTCATAAGATTTAATTTTTGGATGGTATGTAGGCAGACACTTGCCTGAATGACAGTATCTCAAGGTCACTTCTGGATGGTTGATATTCTGGTTAATTAATGAAGATTAAAGTCAGGCAGTAGTGTCTAATATTAGACTTTTGTACTTCTTATTGCTCAGAAAATGCATGGTGATGCAAAACCTGTTGTTTTATTAACTTTTTAGGTAAAAATCATTCCTGATTTTGGGAATTTATACCACAATTGTTATTTTCCCTAATTTATACTTTACTGTGGCTACTATTTGTGTGAAATGAAGTTGAAATTCATTCACTGTTGTCATCATAAATAGATGTCTGAGGTGCACACAATCAACAAAAATGATTATAACAACTGGGTGGGCATGGAGGTGCTCTTTGTGGGTTAATGTACCACATCCTCTTGTCGTCTGCTAATTTTAAATGGTCATTAATCTGGGTTACCAGAACTAGTATGCAGTTTTTCCAGAAGTAAGTTGGAATACTTCATTAAGGTTACCTTGGTACTATGTGTTTGAGTCAAACAAACTTGAAATACATTACTATGACAATTATTTTATCATAACCAGGCATCTGAGATGTACTACACCAGCAAAATGACCATAACTGCTGATGAGATATGGTGTGCTGTGAATAAAAGTAACTTGGCATCTTACCATCTGCTCATTTTAATCAGTCTTTAATCTGATTTTGCAGGACTAGTGTGCTGTTTCATGGGAAGTAAGTTGCAATAGTTTACTATGGCAAGAGTGTGCTCGTACGAAGCATCCGTGTGTGTACGTGTATGTATTTGAAAGATTATAGTTTACTATGTTAAAGTGCTTAAACACTGAAACACAAATGATCAATGGCTGCAAACTAACTACAAAAGAAAAATAACCAGACATCAATATGATTGAAAAATGGAAACAAATACATTCTTTTCTCATTGCTAACTCTTATTCTAACTTCAGAACAAATTAGTATGAATAGTGGTATTAAGGAAAGGAATTTATATAATTTAATGTTTAAGGTTAGGGCTAGGACTAGTGGCAAGGACAGGGTTAGGGCTAGTATGCAAAAATAAGGTGGTTGGAGGACTTCTACAAAGTCAGCATTCTGAAATTTTTTAGGGTTGCATACTTATTTAGTGTGGACCTAAGTCAAATCTCCAATTGTTCTCATTCTGTATGCCAAGAACATTCTTAAGTAAAAAATAATGTTCCTAATTCCAGAGGTAGAAGTAATGCTACTGCCATAAATGCCAGCAGCTGTCTAACCATAGTCAGAGGGTTTTTTTTGGTAGTTGAGATATGCCTAGAAAGGGAAAGAAAAATCTTTATAGTGTAGTCAGTGGATACTCTCTTCCTCACTCACTTGTCTGAAGTCAGGAGGAAATTCTGCCTAGGAAAATGTGATTCTTCCACCCACAATACCTAAAGAAGGAGGGAAGGAGGAGGGGAGAATTAGCAATAGGGGAGGCAACTACATTTGGGTGCAGTCACTGTTACTGGCTGGTGGATAGGTCTTGTGGACTATGCTCCTAATGTTGTTTAGGCTTAATTATTATCTAATAAAAGCCATACAAGTCCAATTACAAAGTTAAGATAGCCTCCCAGGCTAAATACGTAAGATAGCCTCCCAGGCTAAGGACAAGCACAAGCCTTTCTTCATTTTTCTTCATTAACATCTCCAGGTTTTAGAACGACAGTTAATGGAGTTTGTAGATTATGAGGGTCGAGGTGAGGTGTGGGTGAAAACAACTGAAAAAATTCAGGTGTTTTACTCTTCTCTAATTTCTTGAATATTTCTTGAGGAGCAGTGGTCCTAAACAGATCACATTTATCTTCAGAGATGTGGTTTTTACCTGTGAAGTTTCGTATGTATTTGGAATAAAATTCAGCTTGGAAAACTACCTTTTTCACTGTTTTCTTGGTGATTTTAGGGTGCCTTTCCACTGTACTTTTTTATCTTCAGGGATGATAACAAGCAACCATTCACATCCTCAGGAAAAGACTGAGTACAGAGGAAGGTATACCTGTGGAAGAATGTGCAAGAGACAGACAACCCAGAATATGTACCTGTCAAACCCACACCTGATTATATGTTTTCTTCCCTGACTGCTGTCTGAGAAAATCTAGACATTTTGCCATTCATAGTTACATCGAAATTTCATTAGGTGAATTTCTCTGTCTGACTCAGAACATCAAAGTAGTAGTGAACAGCAGGAGCCTAGTAAGTTCCTGATTGTAGGAGTGGCAGATGTATACACATTCTCCCAGAACTATCTAGGATAGTACTTTTGCTATCACTGGGCAATGCATTCAGCCCAAGGTCTACCTTTTAACGTATACCACAGAAATGGTGGTAGTATCTTTAACAGGATTTATAAAGAGGTGTTGGCAGTAGTACTGAATCCTATAAAACCCATTTTTACTGTCTGCTGCCCAATGCTGATATTAAGGCTCAGGGGAAGGCATTCTCAGATACTTCTCTGAAAGCTTCTTTCATATGAGGTATGCTTGAAGTCCTGGGCTGCTCAGTCCCTTGCAATTCAGATCATCTCTTTTGTGGGGACAGTCAAAAATTCCTTAACTCCTCATTCAAAATGCTCCTTCATTAGACTTGAAGAAATGGCATCCTCCTTCTCTGTTTGGGAAGCTCACAGGTAATTGGCTGCAGTCTATGTAGGCCAGACTCTCTTCATGTCAGTCTGCTTCAGAAGATTCATATGGAAAGAAGGAATCTTCTTCCTTGTCTAACCTTCAGTCCTTGAAGTAGATGAACTGGGGGGGGGGGGTCACAGATAAAAGAAAGGTCTGCTCACTGTGGCATAACAAAGTATTCATTAAATTCCCTATAATCAACTAGTAAAGGAGAGCCATCTCACACAAATCCAGGTCACATACAAATAACAGTTTAACCCATACAAGGAAAAGAAGATGGACATTTTCAGTTATCATATGCTTCAGCACACTATGACTGGCAACATCCATTGAAACTGTGGGAATATCAAAAACAGCCCACTGCATGCAAAGAAAGGGAGGGTTTTACTGTGTTCCTGCAGGTGGGGGTGATCCCCTTTGTGGGCAAGGAAGTGCAGGTGTATGCTATTGCACAGTTGCATTTCTCTGATGTATACCTGACTTTGACCCCCTGGAATAAACCAATTTGCACTATGGCCTCCAACCTGTTGGCAGTGTCCTTAACAAAAACAGGGTCAGGTCTGAAGAAGTATTCAAATGTATAATTTATTTGACAGGAGTCACATGAACCATAATTTCTGTGATGAATGGTACTATGGTGCATGGCAGACCCTCTGGTCAGCTTAACACAGGTTCTGTCATTAGTCACAGCTCTACTACAATAAGATTTTTATATTTGTCCATCTTACAGTGTTATGATGCTTCAGAGACTCCCTGAGATTGTCAATATTTCCTGACGAGGGCGCCTTAATGTAAAACTAAACTCAGTTGTTGAGGAGACAGAGCAGGCATCTCCTAAGACAAGACAAACATTTTATACCGTTTTATGAATGCCTTTAGATTTTTAGCCTTTCTTGAAAGTGCTTTCTTCAGATATCTCAATTTATGTACCATGCCATGCACCCCTCAGATGAAAAGACAGTACAGCTGATAATAATTAAAAAGGATTTGGCTTCTCCAGGAACAGCTTTTGGTGGTGTTATCCACAGGTGTTACTAAGCATCTGAAAAATACTAGGAAAAAGTCAGCACTGACAGAAAACAGTCCAGTCCATGGTTTACAGGGAAAATCCCTGACTGCACCCTGTACAGTCCAGCTAGGGATAATGGCCTGGGTATTGTAACTGGTAGTTAGCAAACAACACTGGTTAATGCACACATGTGAAGAAGGATGCAGTCCAGTCTGTTTCAGTACAGGCATCTCCTGTGCAAAGGACTAAAGACAAGCACTGACTGCAGGGTGTCTCCACTTATGCGTGTTGTGCATGTGCATCAGCTTACCTATACTCCTATGAGGAAGGTTGTCAGCTATCAAAGGAGGGGGCTTCCATGAATGACTGCTTATTGGTGCTTGACTTGTTCTCTGCCTGTTATGTGAGGCTTAAATTTAATTTGCATAAGTTTTTTTTTCTGGTGTCAACCATAATGAATTCTTAGATGGTTCCCTTTTCTATAGCAATGACTTTAACATCTTCACTTTATTTTTCACTTTTGCTTTTCATAGGATTCCCATTTTACCTGAGACACACACACACACACACACACACACACACACACACACACACACACACACACACACACACACACACACACACACACACACACACACACACACACACACACAGACACACACACACACACACACACACACACACACACACACACATTTTTTTCAATTAATTTGTTCTCCTGTGTACTTGCAATTGCTTGTGCTGCACATATCCACACCTTTTCATAGGTCAGGTCTGCTTCCCTTATTAGCCTTTTACATTCCATTAACCAATCTGTTTCTAACAAATTAATTTTGTAACTCATCAAATTCACAATCTCTAACTGCTTTTTCTTCAGCTCAGTATGCTTTTTCTTCAACTCAGTAACATAAGGATCTATGGATTCTGTAGGATCTTGTGTCCTTGCAGATATAAAGAGCAAATGGTAGATGAATGCCAGATTGCTTAAAGGGATACAACAGTTTCTAAATTTTTAACTGTTTCTATTTTGTCTTCTTCCTCTTCAAGAAAAGTAAAGAAACTGAAAGAATGATATACTTTAAAACTTTTTTGCTAGTGGTATTCAGGATGAATGTGGGTGAATGTGGCACACTGTAGCTTTCCTGGTTTAGCAATTAATGTATAGGCAGTGAGGAATAAACTGAATTTCTCAATACAAATATTCCAGCTTTCTGACAAATCTCCTTGAAACAAACGACATCCTGTTGGCTGTATCTGGCACACATTTTCAGAAAGGAGCATATTTTTGAACTTTTGAACAAAATAAACTCGAGATCAAATATACTTCTCCTCGGCTAAGATATATTCCTCCACTGCTGACACTATGCAATTTCTGGATTGTAAGTAAAAAAGAGATACTCTTTGGATGGTGGTTTACCCCCAATAGGTACCTAGCTTATTATCATTTAAAAGTTATATACCCCATATAGGACACTCATATCCTTTGACTCAGACTATTTACACCAGAACTGTGAATCTTTGAGGATCCTTTATAAATATCCGTGGGTAACATCTTTTGCAAGTGTTCCCTTTTGCCTGTCTTTCTCTCTCATCTTTCCCAAGAAGGTTTTTCTGAAAACCAAGGCCTTGTTTTTTTCATTCTGAATTCCATTAGTGTCTCTGGAATGTGCAAGCACAAAACATTACTCCGTACTTAGTGTCTTGTCTATTCAGTTACCCATAATTTCCAGTGCAGTATTCCAGGACACCTTACGTGTAGCATGCCTTTTTGAACTTCATGCTAATCAACTGACATCAGAAACAAACAAATTCAGACCTTAACAGATCTTCATCAGTGAAAATCATAACTATCTGCTCATTATCTCCGCTGTTACTCATAGCGACTACTAAGATGAAAATATTGTCAAATTACTATTTCTTTATCATGCTAATATGGCTAATGTAAGTGCTAAAGCATCTATTAGTTGATGTCCTCTACATGTATTTCAAAATCTTATTACTAAATAGCTTAATAGCTTAATGCTTGGATACACCGTTAATCTAATAAAACATTAATTTCTGCATCTTACTTCAAGTGTCTCTCATCTTTCTGTCACAAAATTCTTCAGTGCTTTTTGCCAAGAGATGACACTTCTTTAGCTTGTTACCCTTTGCCTGATAACATCCAGTGTTTAACAAAACTGAATTTTCTGAATGGTTTGCTGGAATGTTGTACCTTGGGTTTGAACATCTTTTATTTAAGGTATTTACAATTTATGTGGTAACCACTTGAATGTGCTTATCACAAGTGACATAGGTTCATAGGCAGTTACTATGCATGCAGTCCAAGAAACCATAAAGGAGGCTAGACCAACTTCCAAATCTCCCTAAAGTACTGTCTGGTTAAGTGCCTTGATCAAGGTCACACAGTAGGCAAATGAAGGTGAAAAGATTCAAACCCTGTACCCTTGACACAGGTAGCAGTTCATTACCAAGTTAGAGCTTTAGTCCTCTGCACTAACTGCCAGAAAATATACAGCTCTATGGGATGTGAACCCACAACTTTCATCATATGTACTGTCAAAGGCATTTCATTTGCATTCTGAGCTACAGTTTATTCTTTATTAGCTAGATATGTTATACTGTCTCTTTACAGAAGTGTCTTGACCTTTATTCAGATGACTATCTGTACTGTGTTTATAGTCCAACTAACAAGCATTGAGGGGTATGCTTAAACGGCGTAGGGGGGACAACCCTATTATGAATCCTATCTTACTGGCTAAGGAGTTATATGTTCTACCTACGAAATGTGAATGCTCGGTTAAGATAAATTGTCACTTTCAGTGTCTTAATGATATGTTTTAAACTACAAGTTTGTTTCTGAATTCAGCTGTAATATCCCGAATGGCTTATAAGTACAAGACAGAAAGTTACACCTATGAACCACTGAGTTACAACCTGGTGACTCACCAACTTAAAACAATCTGAATCTCAACCTAAAAATGAAATAATAAAAAATCAAAGGTGTTTTTTTGCAGTTACAGTAAGCACCCATGCACTCTCACAACTTCCAAACTTGTAAGTGTCAACTCCATGGTCACACAAATATCATATAAAGTTAAAATACCTCAAAGAAAGACAGTCAGTGCTGGCACATACTTAGAGACTGTACTAACAGTGATTTCTTATGAAAAAGCAAACACCAGCGATTGGGAAGGTAAAACCAGTGAGATGGCTCCTGTCCCAGTTGTAATTCAAGGAGACTTATGGGAGCCACAGAAACAAACATAGCCATTGGGAAACAAATTATTTCACCAAAGTAGCATATTGTCTCAGCAAGACAGTCCATGAAAATATGTAAAATGTAGAGAAAGGGTGACAAGAGAAGTACATGGCAAAAACAAAACACAGTTATACATGGTGGTAGCACACAGACCTTCAAATAACAGTATGGCATATGCGTGCCATGACAAGGGGATATTCTAGCAGTGTAAGCACTTTAGGTGTCTACCTAATAAATGTACTTACTATAAAAACATATATCTGAACCTGCGTTCCTCTCATTCAGAGCAGAATTATTATTGGAATAACATACTGTTACGTTTAAGATGGATAACAACAGATATGGAAGAGCAAGTTCATGCTTATGAACAGAAGGACTAAAGTCACAGATCTTTAACCAGCTCAGCATTTAAAAGTTTTTTTTTTTTGTTCATCATGATTTGCCAGCTAGGCACCTCTCCAGATCTTTTTTGCTACGTGTCAAACCAGCATAAGAGAAACAGCCCCAAGCTATGAAAATTCCAATCTCAAATAGCCCAGCTCAAAAATAAGATATACAGTGAAAGAAAAATTAATTAAGCAAATTCACTGCAGCAGTGTGGAGAGTGAAATGAATAGCAGAAACATTTTTGAAGTCATATAGTATAGTTTCTCCTTTTCATTTCAATGCTCCACAGTGTTACAATGAATTGTCATTAGGTTTCAATTAAAAATTCATTATTTTGTGTGGGAAAAGATTATCTTTTTAGCACTAAATCTTACATTGTTTTACTCACTGGTTTTATTTCTTTTTTTTTAGTTAACTCTTGGGCCAGTTCATTCATAGATGAACATTAGGACTAACTGTCCTGATGACTGTTTTAAGCCTGAGGTCAGAATCAAACTCTAAACCTTGTGTCTATCAGGTGAAGACCTAAATCATTATGTCAAATTCACCCCCTTTTTTTCTATTTTTTTTTACCCTTTTATGGCTCTTCACTACTCCTCCCTAAGACCTTGTGGTTTTTTAATACCTTGCAGTCAAAGTTTTTCTACTTGCTCTGCAATTATTTTTCTGTTATTGTTTGTGAGATTTTTTACTTAGCATAATAGTATTGTGTTTGACATTTATGAAGAGAAGGGTGCTCAAGAAGGAAATTTGGGCACAAATTTAAGTGAAGAGCACTGATAATTTTCTCCCATGCATCTTGAGCAAATCAGTTCCTGATCTGGACAATACAGTCTTACACCACTGACAATTCCACAGATTTCTTCATTGCAATTAACATATTTCCTTACAGAACCTCTGCTGCCTCTGTGTATTTTACATTTTCAAATATACATTTTAAATTAGATTCCTTACACTTGTGCAGCTCTCTGGTGGCCAGATATAGAATGACAGTATATAACCCTTTCTCGGGAAGAGGACTAATATTCTATATAATGTTGTTGTATGATGGTATTAAAAAATAAAGCAAAATAATTTCTGTAACTATGACTGATTATATTAAGTGCATCCGCTGATAAGGCACATTTTATTACTCACTTGGCACAGATAGGGAAGCACCTTAAAAATTAGATGTTGGTGATTTATAAAGTTGTATGAAAGAAGGAGTTACATCAGTGTTGGTGCTGCTCCAAAAAAAAAAAAAGAAAGGGCCCACTGCCCAATCCAGCACTCCTTCCTTATTCAGTGCTCCCTTTATTAACAAGCTTTGAGTTGAGAAAAAAAATGTCTTGGTACAAGTTATACCACATACAAAGCACATGCTTTGTGCACTGACTGCCATCTAATACAGTTATTTCATTTAAGTAACAGCATTCAGAAATGTTGGTACAGAAATGAATGCATCTACTACACTACAAGGTGACACACGTGAGGAGATAATGCTCTCTAACACCTTGCTTAACCCTAGCGATGCTCTTAAGTAATTTTACGAGGGTACAGTCATGAAATTTAGCTATTGGTCCACTATTTAGTCACATTTCTACCTCAATATTTTCATTTTCTTCACAATCTGTCACCCTTTAACTGTTAACCAATTATAAGGCATCTATCATATTAAAAGAAGCAGTTCGTATCCAAATGGTGAAGTTTAACTTCACATTCAAAAACGCATGGCAGAAGTAATAGGGGAAGACTATCGTATACAAATAACCATCTTATTATGGCATTCTTTTGCATTTTCTTTGCAGGAGTTTTGTTTCTGAACAACAATAACCACGTATTCATGTATGCCATTAGTACGTGATGTTATTCTGTCTAGTAGATCTTATATAGGGCCATAGTTACACATGATGAGGCCCTAATCTATGGAAAGCTGTAGAGGTGTTATTTGGCAAGTGCTAACAGATTAATGCCGCACAGGGTTTCAGGAAGGGTTGCTTTATTCGAACTTTAAAAACATGTCTTAATTATTCAGTTTCAAGACTTTTATTTCTAGGACTTTATGGGGTCTTTTGCATATTAAATTAAAATAAAAGTGTAGCAGATGAAAACTTTTTTTTTTTAATTTTGAGGATCCCTGTTGTCCCACATCATACCAATATTAAAGGATTTCTGTTAATTTGCTGTCCCCCATTAATCATTTTATTACAAATGAGTCTCATTCTATGTGATATCAATGGTCAGATGCACTTTCATGCACAGTGAGAGACTTATTACTAGGGCACAGGTCTGAGATAGTGCTAGGATACTTCAAAGATGGTGTTAGAAAATATTTTTTCTTAAACAAAAGACTGCAGATGGATGTCAGAGTGTTCCAGGGGGAGGAACCCTAAATAGTGCAAACATTCAGAAATGCAAACAACAGAAGTTAAACATTTTGAAAAGCACTTGTGAAGAAGCAGGTTACTGGTTAATAATGTACTGTAGGTTATCAACTAGACAGGATGTTGACCAGAATAAATACGCAATCTGTTAAAATATATCTGACTTTCATCTGCTACAAATAAGTCCATCACTTTCAAATAAATAAGAAAAAATGTCTTATTACTGGTTTAAGACCTCAAATAAAAAAATCCAGCTGCAGAGAAAAGCCCGTAATCTACTGTTTTAATAGATATGCTTATGGGAATTACTGCAGATCTGTCCAGCAAATCAGTGAATTATTATTTTATCACGTGCATCTAAATTTTTTTCTGTTAAAAATATCTTTATTATATTTTTCAATGTATAATGACACACACAGACACAGAGCAGATGATCTACTCTGTAGACAGAATACACAAAGAAAGGTTATATTAGTTTACTGGGAATAAACAAAATATACAATTTGCATAGTATTTTACAAAGAAAGAAATAGCTCCCTCAAGTGTAATAATTCCATGTAATGTAAAAATCCAGGTCCAGATTAGGGTGGATCCATCACAATGTGATGTAAAATCCTCCATAATGCTTTCTATTCTGTGATTTTTTTTTTAACTTAGGAGACAGTTTGTATGCATTTAAATACTTGGCTATGTAGAAAGAAAATCACGTTGAGAAAATCTCTTGCATATTGCTCCACTGAGTCATTATGTAGAATTTTATTAAAGCACATAAAATTATTTTCAATAATGCATTACCTTTACATGTAAAATGCAGCCCAAATTTTAAGATACACCACTGCCAGGATAAATCATGTCCTAATAGCGATATTGCCTTACAAGTATTACAGAATAACTACAAAATGAATTTCCTCTTACAAAAGATTTGAATTCCTTTATGATTCCAAGACAAAAACTTGAATGCAGTCCAAGAAATGCAAAGCTAGAATAAAAATGGTTAAACCGAGTTGCAATATGAAGTTAAGATGTATAACATCCATGCAAAGAAAACACCTGTTTGAATAAAACCATGTGGCATATAGGAATCCTGATGCATCAAAAAGGAATAAACTCGAATCCATTACAACCATCTGCTCTGGACCCTCCTCAGGCCTAACCCATATTGTTAATGTCCAAAAGTGGTTTGAAACACAGTTAATACATTGGAGAATAGAAGACAAAATAGTGATTAATACCAGTAACCTGATGAAGCTAGCACAATGAACACAATTCTACAATGATCCAAACTCAGCAGGTCCACAAAACAAATACCAAGCTAAAACAAGACCTGGTGTGGTCACATAAACAAATTTAGCTGAAAATATAAAACATGTTATTAGGAGAATGCCAACAACATCAGACAGGAGGGGACTAAAAGCAGACAAAGCTAGCTAAGAGATGACAAATATTAAAGGCACCTTATATGCAGAGGTGAAATATACAGTGCTGAATAACAAAATGGGATATTAAAATAGATGTACAGATAGATATAAACAAGAAGGCCTAAAATAAAAAATGCAATCAACTTTAGGAATGCAGCATAAGAAGCTGGATTTTAACTTTATGACACGCATTCATTACTCTTAAGAAAGCTTTCACTGAAGTGTTGCTCAGGTGGTTGCAATACAATACTGGCCACTTGGTGGTGCCATAGCAACACCTTGTCAGAAGGTATAAGTTTCAGTGCTGATGGCCTATACTTGACTTCTGCAGTTTTTACTAAATGGTTTGAGGCACTGAGGAGGTGACCTTTTTATCCTTTGGTTTAGATACCTGGACCAGAAGAATTGCTGAGCCTTTACTATAAGAAGGTTATATGACTTCCACAGAAGGAAGAAGACTGTAATTTCATACCACTAAATAGGTGCTAATGCATTTTAGTAATATGCTATCTTTGGGAAGGTCATCTTCAAGCTCTTCTCCATGGGACGTAGTAATAAAATAATTTATCATACACAAATATTTGCTTATCTACTGGCTATTACACAGCCTCAGTCTAGCTGTAAATAGCGATATAATGTACTTGAAGGTGTATCTTCACAGGTGCATTCTTCACTTAAGATTTAATTTTTTCTTCCTCCTAGTGATCTGGGGCTCATATATGCTCATATGCACTGTTCAAAATCACTGAATACTGATAATAACAAAACTTTGTCATGACCTTTAGCTATTTAACTCCAAACTGACCATAAATTATTTTTTATGTAACCTACTTAATTCCTTAATTATCTAGGAGTTACCAAGCACCCACCCAAAGCTTGTAGTATGCACAGTGCAACTTCCCATCTACATTATGGTGACCAACATTTTGGCTCAGCAGTTTGTCAAACCAGAAGGCAAACAATGTAAAGTTTGAACTGTGCTCGTATTTTTAAAGGATTGCAGCAATGATACACAAGGTACTGTAGTGCTTGAAGTATGAAGAATTACAATTAGAAGTGGGAAGATCCAGATTAGGTAGGACATGATGGCAGTAGTAGGGGAAAGGGCATTCGTTTACTTAATTATCCTTTGATAAGTGTATTTTCCACTTCAGCCTGGCACATTATCAGGGAAGGAGTCCACCATACTACAGGTATACTGAATATTACTATTGAGGATTGAGGGGGAGTGGTGTTAAGCAGGCATGGGTGGAGCTTTGTGAGGTCATGCAGGGCGACTTTCAAATGGCCTCAAAAGAGGATCTAGCAAACTATCCAGTGGCTCAGCAGGTGGTCCATTGGATGGCATGAAACACATGAGTTTTATATTGATCTTTGGAATGTGGTACATTTCACAATACATAAATAGACACATTACTAAATTAAACATCTGATATATGCCACTGCATGAGATTGTGAAGATGAAATTAACAAAAGTTTGTACATTTCTCAGAGTCTTTGCTTTCCCAAGTTTCAACAAGCCATAACAGACTGTCTTAAGAAGTGAAACAATGATTTGTCAAGTACAAACTATCATTCTGTACCAGAAATACAGAGAAGACCTACTATGCAGAAGGCTTTCAGGTGATTTTATTCATCCTAATTTATACATTGTTTAATTGTTTAACTATAACACTATTTTTAAAGATTTCAGTGGTATTTAAGGGGTTGCAACAGTAACTTTAGTCACTGAAGCAAAAGAAAGAACCATTTAAAGTAAAAATGCACGAGTGGCAATTGTTTAGATTTCCTAAGTATTTCAACTCAATGGCATTTACATTTTCTTAAATACAGAAGCTTCTTGGAACATAGTTCTGTAAGACTATAATCCTTAGAAAATAAATGCAGTAGCACAGAGATCCAGACTAAGTATCCAGTATTTTCTCTGTTAGAGAACAAACCAGAGCATTGTGTATGACATTAAATATCTTCTTAAAGTACCACAGCTCCATAAGACCTGATTAATGTTTGATGTTATCTTCACTGACATAAAATCTTGTATGCTATCTCCATTCAAACTTTATATCAGTCTAGGATCTTTACTGATTTACAATTTTCTTCATCACATTATGATTTAATTGTAGCATCTGCTTCATCTGTCAGCTACAGTAAATATGGTGAGACATACAGTTATTGAAGAGTAGTTCATTTCAACAGCTATCAATTAGAAAGCTGGTTCTTTCAAAATATTGCCAATACATACAATATGCATTGTGTACTTTAATACGTGATGTAGATACCAAATAAAATTCCATTAGGTAGCTTTTGGCTAGGATGAATTTGATTTAAATGGAAATGTTTAGTAGAACTAGCCTGTGGATTCTGTTCTCTGAGGAAACGGCAGTGCCAGTGATAACATGGAACATTTTCTCCTTGTTGACACATTCGTTACATTACACCATTTTGGGGAGGTGTATGGGAGGTGCAGATGAGTATAAATAAATAAAACTTGAGAGCACACTGGCATCTGGCTGAATAATTGTCACGTTTGCAATGCCCATTGGGTTGGGAATTCACCACTGAAAAATATAACCTTCGCCACAATTTGATTATCTCAGAACGTGTCTTGTTAAAGACACTCAGAGCACCTTCATAGGAGATGTCAATATCAATCATACATGTGACACACTTGTGATTAACACTGTAATATGTGTGAATAATATGCCATCACTAATATATGATTTTTGTGTTTCTATTTAAAGATCAAGACTGTGATAGCTCAGGCACTTCTCCCTTAACTGAGATACAGTGATCTCCGAATTAGCATATGTAAGTAGCATGCACACAGAAGCACAGTACTCCTGCAACCCCAATGGGTTTGTCCTCTTACAATAATGCTTTTTTTTTCAGTGATTATTTTTTTTAAATTTTCAACAGCAGAAGTTATTTGGAAATATAATGCTTTTTATATCACACTTACAAATATGAATCACAAACGAGTTGCAATTTGCAACTGAACAAGGAGATGTGTTTGCAAGCTTGTGTGTTTGTGCCTGAGTGTGTGTCTGCATGTGTGTGTGTTTTTGGGTCCTCAAAAAAAGGTTTGATAAATTCCTCATTCACTGAACATTAGTTGGTCATTTAAGGTAATAATGAGGTGCAGAAACTGATTTTAAGAAAGCAGGTGAAAAATAATACAAGTAAGCTATGGTGCCAATGAACATATCTAGTAAATGCCACAAATCTCTTAATTAATGACACACAACTCATCAAGCCCAATAAACCAAAGCTAATCTGTCATTTCTTGGAAATTACTTTGATCCCCTAACACACATGGACTTGGGGATGAAATTTTAATTCAGGGGATTAAATGAGGTCTCTCCCTGTAGTCTCTCAATGAAAAGCAATTTGTTGCTTTTTTCAGGTTCATTGAGTGTTGCCTCATATAACAGACTACATGAAAACAACACCCAGCAAATGCCTCAGTGTTGGATAGTATTCAAATGGAATTATTTTTCAAGCATGTTTTCAAAAACAGCAAAAGCAAAAGATACCCATACAGAATGAATGTGAAGAGGGTAATATGGAAATTTGGAGTGATTCAAAAGTGACAAGGGATGACATGGAAAACAGAGCTAGTATGATGAGCAGTTACAAGGTATAGGTGGTTTCTCTTTAACCTAGAGTCTAGTCTGGTGTCTGGGGAGTAAAAGGTACCTACACTGGCTCTGTGGCATAAGGTTGTGGGGGTAGAAAGAAGCCAAAAAAATGTAAACCACTTCCATCCCAAGTAAAAGTGAAGAAATTAATTTGTCAAGGCAGACTTATGAAATTATTGATAGCAAATGATCTAATAAATTAAAAAAATATATTAAATTCCATGACTGGGTCAAAACTAAGACAAAGCAAAGTCTAAAGATGTACTGCATTTAAACTTCACGAAAACTCTAATATGCTGGCTTATGGGACACTGGTACAGAACTTGAAAGGCATGGAGGCAGCAACCAGATTAGTGAAGAGAGAGACTTTAAGGAGCGCTATCTACTGACAAACTGGTAATCACTGGGATGCCACAGAGGAAGGCAGTGCTGGTCTTCCTTTCTATAATATTTTTATTTCTTATAAGGACAGGAATGAAAAGAAAGCTGAAAAATCTTGCATTGGTCAAAAGTATATGCTTCAGTTTCAGCTTTCAATGAAAACTGTCAAACCTGTTTTATTTATTTATTTACTTATAGATTTGATAGTTGAATGGGTGCTCTGGTTCAAAAATCTTTTGCAGGCTCAATTTAGATTATTAAGATGGACAAACTGACTAAATCTAATGTGTCATATAAATGCATGCAGTCATACATATCAGGGAATCCATCCAAGAATACAGATTGGTCCATCGGACATACAGAGGGCTGAGGAGCATATGAAACTGGCAGTGGTCATTATGAAAAAACTCAGAACTACAGATCACTTGGAGTGGGCTGTGCTGAAGACCACTTGGAGGTGCGGTTGTAGTGTGTGGTGTGCACTATAGAGCACAACTGCTTCTGTACTGCTTAAGGCATAAAGATACACAGCAGCCAGGTGTCACCATTTTCTGTTTGCACCATTGTTAAGACTCCATTTGGAAAGGTGGGCATAGTTCTTCAGAAATGTCGAAACTGGAGAAAGGACAGCAATATGACAGCAACTTCAAATGGAAATTGCAGTTTGAAAAAAAAAAACAGATTAGGTAAGTACACAAGGAAGGAAGGACGTAATGAAATATAATACAAGGTGAATATGCTTTTAGGGAATTACTGGATGTTATATTAAGATGGAAGGGCAGAGGTACGCATCAAATTGTGAGTTATTATTGGATGTGGAATATTTTATTTAAGTATTATTTACCAAAGTATTTTTACAGAATGGTTGTTATTGCCCAAGAACAGTGTGTCATAAAAAGTGACGACATTTTGTCAACAGAGGGAATCCTGGGAGCTTAAGATTATTTAAGAATAAAAAGAGTAGGCCGATCTGTCGTAGCATCTGCATGAGGGATGGCTGCATGAACCAGGTTTTCTTAATTGCTAGAAATGTACACTATTTATGCCATGGTTCTTATATTTCTATTAGACAAAGTTGGACAATCATTTAACACTGAAGAGTACTGTATTTCTGATACTACCGAAAATCAGTATTTTAAATTTTCCAGAGCAAGAACTTGCGTTTCTGGCACCCTGTGTAGTTCCTCCAACTTGGCACTTCCCTCAACTTAAAATAAAAGGGCTTTTTTGTAAATTGCAGCAAGTTACTTGTTATGAAAGTATTAAGTAGCCTTGCTACAGTCTAAGTACTGCATGGTGTGTTCTGAAATTTATTAAGTAGCCTTGCTACAGTTTAAGTATTGTTAGGTGTGTTCTGAAATGTATTAAGTAGCCTTGCTACAGTTGAAGTACCGCATTGTGTGTGTGCTAAAGCACTTCAGCCTTATTGAGAATGCAGTATCAGCATTCATTTCTGAATGCCAGTACAACCTCTAACAAACAGGAAGGGCTGAAGTGTTTCATCCCTGACACTGATCATGGAGACCATACTACATGACACCCAGAGAGGGCCTGGGAGGGGGTTGTCCCCTTCACCACCTCCTTGTTACACCTCTGCAATTACCTCCATCAGCACAGGCACTGTGGTCTATAAGCATTACATCACAGCAGTGCTAACAGTGTATTACATTAGTTAAGGTAAACCAACAGGAGCAATGTGTGATCTGGAGTCTTTCTTTTGATTTCCTATTGGCTGACATTTATGAAGTTATTTAATGATAACAAGATCATTAGGTTTCCACTGAAAACAAGGCAGGTATGCTATGTACCCAATATCTAGTAACAAAGACTATTCACCATCCATCAGGTAATGTAAATAAAATACCTAAATTTATTTTCTCATATCATATTGTGACAAAGATAGTCCAGTATTAGCAATACAAATACTCCATGAAAGCAATTTTCATGATTGCCATTTGGTTTATTTTACAAAGTCAACAGAAAAGAAGGCATTATTTTTTATACTTGTGGAAAGAATATACCAAAACAGTATACATGGTTCACATTCTCTGTTAGTTTTTGTTTCAAGGCTCCAGTCTATACCACAATGCAGTCCAAAAGAATAAGTCCTTAAATGGAAATTAGCAAGATGTATAGTATAACTGCCCAACAGTCTTTCAAGCTTAGAGACAGCATCATATTAGCACACTGTTGAAGCAGTTCTTTACAGTTTCTCTAGGTTGATGGTAACAACAGGCACTTTTGTTTAGCCAGGCTACATCTTCAGGATGAAACAACCAACAAGCTTCCTTCTTGATGTCAAAAATGCCCCTTCTGACTTCTGCAGTTATACTTTTCCTCCCAGATGCATTAACTGAGATATCTGTAGTCCAGTCCATGGGAATCTGAAACTTAAATCCCTGTACCATTATCACTCCTAATATTCAGCTAAGAACAATCTGCCCCCAATTAGCTGTCTAGGAGACCAGCTTTTTTCTGTGCTAGGGAATGCTCAATATTTTCCACTTGTTATATGTCTCTTGAGAAATACTACCCTTGCTTTTATATATCCAGGAAATAATATCCCAAGTTGCGATCCAGATGTCCTCATCATGCCACAAAATTTCACAGAAATCTAACTACAATTTGAACTAAATTAGAAATGTACATTTCTGAAGGTATAGGGTTGAATAAACTCGGTGAAAAAATATCTCCACTTTTCCATTCAAAAAATACTGGTAAAAGCCTATTTTAATAAGCCATAGTGCTTCCCATAAAAACTAACACTTAAGTCACAAATATCTGACCAGTGTACTCATATTTTTGAATGCCATGACCAAAACTATACTTACGGAACAGAACAGTTATTTTCACTGTAGCTTTAAGCAGGTTGGTTATGAATCAATTTCTCAGATTTGTAGCAGAGAGAAAATGTCTTTAGGATCATCTCGGGAGGCAGGATTCAACTAATTTAAACTGAAAAGCCAAAACTGCAACAGCAGCACCATAGACTGAATTCCAGGGGGGGGGAATTCTCATATCCTACACATTCTTGCCTAATAACTTCAAAAACAAAGTATCCATGCCAGTAAAGCAAGTCCAGATACTGGAAATAAGCATTTTAGTTTGTTAAAAATAAAACTAAGAATACAGCTGTTAACAATAGAAACCAATGGAGAAAAAGAGTTGAAATTGCAAAGAGAACTCAAGGAAATTAAATAGATTTTAACCATGATAATGACAAAGCTACCAATACTGAAGGCTGGATCAGACAGGATTTCCAGCTTGGGCATCAGGTTAATATAATAGACAATATTCCATTACAAAAACAGAGAAAAACATATTTACAAACTCCAAATGCACAAAATTTATTTAAAAGAATATATAAAGGAAAACATCATTCCTAAAGGAATAAGAATTATAAGAATTATAATTTCTGATGTAATATTAGCTTAGGAAAGCCATATTCTATGCTATATTCTAGACCAGCACTATATTATGCACACTGAGCAAAAATCATACAAGTCATTCCAGTGGGAACCGAGTATAACGCAAAATGTCAGACTGTGAAAATGAAGCCCTAGGAGAACTGGATTTTGGTACCTTCTTATAAAAGTCCACATGTCAGTTCCCTTTCAAGATGTCATTATGAATAATTTGACCCAGATGACCCAAATTTGACTAGTAGCTCAGGAATTGAAAGTGTTAGACTGCGGTCAGTTTGAGTAGGCTACATGCTGGGGAGGGAAAAGAGAGGGTTGTGTACTCATTAAAACCTCCATGGTTGACCCCTAGTAAAAACTAGGGATGCATGCAGTGTGCTATCAACAAGGGCATACAGATTTGCTAAGCTGCACACACAGGCCTGGATGATAATCCATAAACCCATTGTACATAGACCCCTTGAGGAATACCTCTTCAAACAGAAGAATGGGTTAGGCCTTAAGGGAAAAATCACTCCCTCTGCAGGTATATGATGCTGTCCCAGAATGACTCAGTCTTCTCACTGGTCCGAACATGCAAGGAGTTATGCCTGCTATTCAGTCTTTAGGGGTTTAAGTGCAACTCAATGCTGAAATTTACCGAATCACTTTATATACTTCTAACTATGTTTCACACCATGCCATTTGAGCCACAAAAGTGAAAGCAATACTTTTTCTTGAGAGATATACAAAATGGTTACAGCTGATATAATGACAATCTGGTAAGGATGCATTCTAGATGAGCATGTCATTTTGCACTCTGACCAGAAGTCACATACATTTCCTCCAGGGAAAACCGCAACATGCCAGAATGTAACAGTGAAGGACAATGCCAGTTCTGTACAGTGGTTTAGTTACAAAACATTA